>NW_009635054.1:100341-120761 GCF_000690535.1 Cariama cristata | reverse complement strand
TGAGCGCGGGGGGGGTTGCCCCCCCCGCCCCCTGCCCCTGCCATATGTATTATGGCTGGCAGTGCATGTGGAACCAGTTACAGTGTAAAAGTGACTTGCGTCTTCAATTCCAGCTGTAGCTGAGGTGGGTAATATGGAGGGAGTTTGACTTAGACCAGGTGCAGTTGGGTGGGGAAACTGCTGTGAATGAATGAAGGTCATGCCTCCCCCTCCTTCCCCTGCTGATGGCAGGATCCCACCCTTCTCCACATTACGTTCTTTATCTCCCAACTGTGTTGATGTCTCATGATTTTTTTTAATCACAATATTTTAAGGTCCACCCTGTTCTGTCCATCCAGGCAGCTACTTCAGGTCCACAGCATCCTCCTACCTGGTAACCGTGACTGCCTGACACGTAGCCCTCGTAACACCCTCCCCATTCTATGTCAAACATAGTTCCTGAGATAGTCTCCCTGGACCATTGCTGAGATCCCATCACCCTGGTTTTGAGTCCTTCCGCTGCCTCTGACACCAGCACCTTTAAACACAAGGTTTTTATTCTCTCACAAGCCCTCAATCCTCTGCCTTGTCGTGCTTGGTCCTGTCTGCCAGACCTGCATGCAAACGCTTTCCCTCCACTGCTGTGGGTCCACTAGAACACATTTCTGTTTCACAACTTAATTTTAGATACACTGAAGCTTTCTCTTCATGCTAATTGTATAAATCATCCCGGGTCTGCTCTCCCACTACCTGTAGGAAAAGGGTGTCCTTGGGATTGGGAGGAATGTGCCTTCCACTGAGATGTTTGTCTTTATTCCTGATCTTTCAGAGGAGTTCAGAGGGGTCACCATCGTGGAGCTGATTAAGAAGGAAGGAAGCACCCTTGGGTTAACCATTTCAGGTGGCACAGACAAAGATGGAAAGCCAAGAGTCTCCAATCTGAGGCCAGGAGGACTGGCTGCAAGGTGAGAAATGCAAATGAGGTGCATAGAGCACAGTAAAACTGGAGAGGGAATAGTCGCATATTCTAGCTACTGAATTAATATAGTTATAATTAAAATAGTTGGCACCCGACTCCCTTTTTTTCGAGTGCCCCAGAATGCAAAGTTGTTGCTTTAGTAAGTAGAATGTCTTCTATTCTGAGTTATTTCCCATGCTCTGTGCAATTATGCTCTGAAATTTTGTGTAGGGATATTTGGGATTCTGTGAAATTAGGCAGCCTTGTCAGGAGAGCTGCATGGTACAATACATCTTGATCAAGCTAAGTGGTTTAATATTGTATCTGTTCTGCATACTGAGTGTGTAATTAACGTTATTGGCTGAGAAAGGGAATGGGAGAAAAAAGGCTCCAAGAAGCAGAGAAAGAGAAGGAGTAATTGAACAATTTTGCAGAAAACAGGCAAAAGGAAAGATGTTTTCTTTTTCCCTGCTGGATTTTTTTTTTCATACAGCTCTTGGTGTGCTTCTCTTTGACTGATTGCCGTACATGAATGGGAACTGAGCAACAAAAAGAGAGGTTGTGAACACGTAGACCGCGATTGTTGCTATATGTATAGATCTGAACACTTGCCACTGGGAAAGATAGATGGCTTCGATTTTAGCACTTCCCTCTGAGAGCAGGCACATGCAGTCAGACAGCTAAGATCAGTCCAGTGTTGGTGGCTTGTTCAGAAAGTCCTCCAGTTACCAGATGTTCACCAGGTGTGTCCAGGCTGAGTGTAGCACAGACTTTGTGCTACCACTGCTTTTATTTTATTTTTTTCTTTATTTGCAGAAGTGACCAACTGAACGTCGGGGATTACATCAAGTCGGTGAATGGCATTAACCTGACCAAGCTGCGGCATGACGAGATCATAAGCCTACTGAAAAACGTGGGTGAAAGGGTAGTGCTGGAAGTAGAGTATGAGCTTCCTCCAGCCGGTGGGTGCCTCTGATAACACTACTACTCTCTTTTCTTGGCTGCTTTTTGTCCTGGGGTACAGATGGACTTGCTCGTGCATTAGCCATCATGGCCAAGGCAGTATCCAGGGGCATTTTGACGTTCTGCCTTCATCTGCTCACAGTGCCGCAGTGGATGCTGCAGAGCTGTGTGCAGTCGGAGCAGAGCATTTTTTCCAGGACAGTGGGTGCCTGTTCATGCACACCAGCAGGAGATGGCTGATTAGGTCTGTCTTGCCTCGGAGAGACTCGATAGCACAGACCAATCTGCCCCTGACGCTGCTTCAGTTTGTTTTTCTTTTTCCCTTTTGGAGCGTGGCTACAGGAGATTTTATTCAGTCTTAAGCATGTATTGCCAGATCCTCTCTTCTGAACTGTGGCAAGTGCTGTTATTCCTCAAGATGCTTTGAAATGTTATGTGTTTTCAGAAGGGAAGCTGAAGCAATCTGTTTTCCAGCTAAGGGGCCCTGGCAGAAGCTGGCAAGCCCAAGTCACGTTAACAGGGTTTGCGTCCTGATGTGGGAGACTATGTACTCTTGCCCTCATTTGTTCTTTCTGATTAAAACAAATTCCACGATACAGTTTCTCATCACAGTCTTTCCATTGTGAAAACAATCTCCCCAGTCATTACTCATTCAGTTACCCAGATCAATCAGAGGATGATTGGGCAGAAGAAATAGAACAACTAAAAATAAGACGTCAGGAAAAACAAAACTAATGAAATCTAAACATTTTGCCCCAGATAGGAAGCTATCTTACACTTCATGGCTTTGCTATAGCTGCTGCCTTTACGTGGAAAGTATTGAATACATAAATGACCATATAAAGCCCTAAGAAGAAAAAAAAAATTATCTGAATTAGCTGACTCTCTGTCCATCATCCACCTCTGTTCTGCTGTAAACATTGGTTTGCTTTTGCATACTACCCTGGTAAAACAAACTGTGGCCCAAGTTTGCCATGTTCTCATACTCAGTAGAGATGACAGCTCTTAACCTTTCTTCTTAGCTGTGAGCCTGGCTATCAGGAATGTGAAGAGCTGTACTTACCAGCTGAGGAGCAGTGCCAGTGCCGCATGGCTCAATCAATAGCAGCGATGCAAAATGTCCCCAGCTCTGAATGAGCAGGGAGCGCACACTGAAATAGTGACTTCTCTCCAATGAGATTATTGATGCTGTTTATGACTAATCCAAACAAAGAGGCACTGCAAAATACAGGGAATTGTCAATTATTGCCTTGCTCCAGTTTATTGTGGGCTTTTATCTGCGGTGGGGGTTTGTTATTGCTGTGTGCACCCGCCTCTCTCTCTCTTTCTCCTTCTTTCCCTGGGCAAAGAGCAGAAATAGAGTGCAATCAATAGTTTGTGCTTGTGGGTTTGAACTTTTCTCCCCACTTTGTAATTTCCTGCTTTGGAAGAGACCTTGCTAGCCCAAGTCTAGTTTTCAGGCCACTGTGTCATATCGTCTCTTTCATAAATAAACCAAGCCCTGCGTTAGCACTAGCTTAGGTTTCCTTGCTCCCCACTGATCTTACAAAAGGCTGTTCCAGAACTTCATGCTTGGGTGCTTAGGACAGAAACTGAATGATTTGTGAACTCGTTTGTGGATGCTTTATACCCTTTTCTTGGTATGTGAGTATCACCCCTTAGCTGGCAGCTTGCCTACGCCTTGAGCTTTTCCCTTCTGGAGCATTTCTAGGCTGTGTCCCTGTTAGCAGTCTGTGCACAGCAGCAAGACAAAGCAGCTGCGTGGGGGACAGTGTTTTGGGGGGCTATTTGGCCTCGCTGTAGCCTGGGCCCCAGGACTGCCTCCCTGCAAGGCCCTCCCTACCATGCCCCCACTGTACATCCTTTAGGTTAGTTTAGGGGTTAATTTAACCCTAACGTGGGTGCAGGTTGCAAGCCCTCAGGGTGCTTGGCAGTGAGGACAGGGGGGAGATTTGCTTCAAAACCCCCCTCCTGAGCCAAGGGGAAACGCTAGTGTGGACGTGCCTAGGGGAGCCTTCAGCTCCAGTTTGCCAGGTCAAAGTCAAGCTCTTAGTCTTTTTTCTGATTATCCTTGTGGTCATTCATTGCACTTGGTTTGAAGATTAGGAATTGATCTTTTCGGAGTGGACCAGGCTGAAATGCCATGTGCAGTTCTGGATGGAGAAAACTGCAAGATTGTCCCATATTCACTGCAGTAGTTCAGTAAATCATTAAATAGCAGGGGATGGCAAGGGACAGAAACAGTTTCTTTCTTTTTCTCTTTACTTTTGTACATTAAATAGTACTGTGTATTTAACATAAAATTACTGAATTGCCCCTAGGATCAGTTTAAAGGATTTACTTAATCTTTTTTTAAAGTCAAAATATGAGAGGTAAGGGAAAAAAACCCCAACCTTTTGCATTGAAGATTTGGGATTTTCATTTTCTTTAAGGTCAGCTGGTGACTTGATTCCTTATGCTGCTGCCGTTTTTTTTTTTAATAAGTTTCCATTTGTGGCAAAAGCTTCTGGCTTTTGAGTAATGCTGAAGGCATTAAAGCCAGTTGATAAACGAGACGGTTTTACTTGAATGTCAAGAGTATTATCCAAGACAAATTTGAGGGGAGATGCACAACAGTGAGCTGGTGAAATCATCTTAAAACATGATGGTTGACTCTGATGAAGGTTCATGGGTCCAGGTTGGGCTCTTTTTGCCTGCAAACAGGGAAGATACAATATGGGTAGTGGGCTGGACTTTCATTTCAATGTCCTTTGGATGAGTTTTGGTATTAATTTGCAGGGTGGCATGGAAAAGGTTTATCTGGGTGTAACTGAGTCTTCTTCTCTTCCTTTAGTGCCAGAGGGTAGTGCTGGCATTATTCCCAAGACCATCGAGGTATCCCTCTACAAGGAAGGCAACAGCTTTGGCTTCGTGCTGAGAGGTTAGTAGCTTCTCCAGTGAAAAACGAAGAGGGGACAAGCACTGGCAAAGGTGATTTGAGGTTAGTTGCTTCTCCAGTGAAAAACAAAAAGGGGACAAGCACTGGCAGAGGTGATTTGGGAAGCAGGAAGAGAAAAGTAAGAAGATGAATGCCATAAACCTCAGCTGAGAAGTGAAAGAGTGGCCTGGAGAGCATCCCATGCAGCCTTCAAGGACGGATGGCTGCCTAATCCGGGGCAGTCTTTTGCTTTCAGGCTGTGTCAGCTGTTATGTGATAAATGTCTCTCCTTTCTCAGCACTTTCAAACCTCCAGTGACTTATGGCTTTCCCGATTTGATTACAGGGGGAGCCCATGAAGACTGGCACAAGTCCAGACCGCTGGTGCTCACCTACGTGAGGCCGGGTGGCCCAGCAGACAGGTAATGCTCGTGTTGCACCTCCAACATTTGCTTTCACAAGACAGACCAGCAGCTCTCGCCGTGCTCTTGGACGTGTGTCCTTCTTGTCCTCCTTGCTGCTGCCTCTCCAAGACTTCTCACGCTGGTGATGTGGAATGACAGAGGGGGTGTGTGGGGAGGGTGGGTCCAGTGCTCGTAGGCTGACCCATGTGTAGATGTTATAAGCAGAAACTCCTTTTCCAGAGCCAGCCACTTAATTAACCCTATTCAGATCAATAGCAGGAGGTAGTCTATCTATTCTCATGCTGCTAATTTAATATGATGGGCCTTGTACTATAAATAACCCAAACTATTGTCCCAAGGAGTGTTCAGTTCCTACAGGATCAAAGTAATTGACTTTTTTTTATATATATGTACACACACACATATGTATACACACACAGAAAAATATATAAGTATATTAAATAGACATACAAAATACAGATATGTAAAATATATATATAGAAAATATATCTAAATATAAATAAATAAATACATATACACAAAAAACCCCTTTTGCCTGTGGCTTCCTACAGGGAAGGGTCCTTGAAAATCGGGGACCGATTACTGAGCGTTGATGGGATCCCTCTGCACAGCATGACCCACGCTGACGCCCTCAACATCCTGCGGCAGTGCAGCCAGGAGGCTCTATTCCAGATCGAGTATGATGTGACCATCATGGGTAAGGCCAAGATGGTTGTGGTGGCATTTCATTTTCTTTGACTGTCTGGAGAGTATGTGAGACTAGTCACAGTAACTGGGATACTGGGTTTCAGTGGAAAAATTGATGCGATGCCAACATGGGTGTAGGGGGTAAAGTTCAAAGCCGGCTTGGTTGAATACATTTGAAATGCCCTTATCCAACGATGTGTCTCGGTGGGAACGATGACTGGTTTTAGGAGAGAGAAAAAGGGGGTTTTCTAGTGTGGGCAAAGAGGGCATAGGAGAAGTCAGAGTTAAAGGGGGCTGGAGTGCTCTGCCAGCACTGCAAATACGAGTGTTAAATGTGTTTTTGGACTGAGCTGTGAGCAGGCAGAGGCTTGATGTGGCTGTGGCTTCGTTTCTGAATTTTGATCCTGCTTAATTCTGGAGCTATTCCCTGTCTTAGAAAAGTTAGTTCAGATGTGCTTCTGAAATAAATGAGGGATGATCAACTGATTGACCCCAAATAAGACAGAATTTACTGGAGGGCAGAAGTTGGGTATTTCTAAAAAGTATTCTTCATGGTAGATATTAAGTTTGAGGGTTTGGAGGGTTTGTGGTTTGTTTTTTTTTTTTTTCCTTTTTCCCATTTGATTTTCAGTTTCAAGCCCTGGGAAAGGGTTTATTATTAGCTACTGTAAAGTCATTTTGAGCTGGCTTTGTGACACACAGCTGTTACTGCAGGGAGCATCGTTAATGAGTTTAAGGTTACCACAGAGTCTGAAGCTGTGTTGGTTCTGGAAGCTCGTTGAGCTATGCGTTAGATTTTGATGTTGCCTATACATCTCCAGAGGGGTTTTTACCTCCACTGGTGCCACAAGCTGGACCAGGTTGGAGTCTTTTCTGCAAATCTCACGAACCAGTCCAGCACATCTGAGCCTAGGATCCAGTAAGGAATAGGAGTCCGTGAGATCAGCTTGTTTTCTGATTTGTCAGTGAGGAGGGAAATAAAAAGCATCTGCAACTGAGAGAGTTTAATACCACCCCACCCCCAAGGAAAGACAGCTGAGAACGCCAGAACTCGCACCACGCAACGTCCAAGAGGGTTGCACCAGGGTAAGGGAGCTCCTCGTGCCAGCCCTGAGGGCTTTCTCCTTCTTTTTGAGTCTCCTTCCCCCAAGATTTCCCCTTCCTTTCAGCAGAAACTCCACAAACGTGGACATACTGGGTCTCCCCTGGGGGAGGAGGCTGCCAGGACCTGGGCAGACCCGTACTCCCCTGGGAGAGCTGGAAGGAAAACCTCACACCTCGGCAGTTACCTGCACGCTGCCTGGCTTCTGCCACGCTACAGGAGCCCCTTTGCTTTAGAAATCAGCTGGTATTCATGAAAAAGAGGAAACGCTTAAATGATGGAAAATGGAAACTACCCAAAGTCTATTTTCTACCTTTCTGTATGATTGTGGTTGTGGTAACTCTGCAGTGGTCAGTAAGGGATGGCCGTTCCTCTCCTTGCAGGCTGGCTGGGCTGGCCCGGGGAGGGGGCAGGAGGAGTTAGGGAGGGATTTTGCACAGAGCTGTCAAGTCTGAACAGCAGCAAACAATTAATGGTGCATGGGAAATGGGCTTTTTGGGGGTTTTGTTGTTTGTATGGTCCCCTGGTGCTTATGTTGCAGAAGGTTGATTGTTTTAAAACCTGACTTGGAGCAAAAATAACCGTGAAGGTGTCTTGGCATTTCTTCTTGAGTAACTCTCCCACCTAAAATTGTTAGGGTTGAGTGAACACAGAGTGATGACAGGGTTTTATGCAGTGATTCCCCATTTTGTGTTGCTGTACAGTGGACCATAACCAGGTAACTTCCCAAGATGTAAAAACAGCCCCTTTCTTAGGTAATTTCTGCATAGAGAGTGCTTCTCCCCAACCCTGTAAAGGGATATACTTTCCCTGCTTTCTTTTAAGGCAAGATGATGCAGAACATGTAGCTTGAAACAGTTTCTGCAGACAGTTTTGCCAGGCAACAGCTAATAACTGCAATGGGAGATGAGTGCATCATCCCCAAATCACAACTATTACAGACATTGTCTTTACCAGCCACAAGAAGATGATGAGGGAAGGGAAGAGCAGGTGCTGGAAGTATTGTGGGGATGTTATTAGCCTGAAGGGAGCAATCTTAATTCCCATTTTGAAAACTCAGTGAAGGGGCTGGGGGGGCATGTGGCCACACAGTTCACTTGGCTCATTATAAGAGCTGGGGGCACCACCATGAAGCGGTGCTTGGCCTGTTCATCCCCAGGAAAAATAGAGGTTTTTACATCGCTTTCACTCTCTGATGCAGCTGTACATGCCGGGGTGGTGTGGGCTGGCCCTCAAGGAGGGAAAGTTGTTTTTCCACGTCTGTCCTTGGTGAGAGACCAAGGCTGCTGTGGGGGAGTGTTGAATCCTGGCATTCCCCACCTGGCTGCATGGTTTCCCAGCCAAAATTGTGCACTGAGGGTGAGCTGCATAGGGCCAACCCCACTCTTGCTGCAAGGGACGTGGCAGCTGCTTGCCATCGCCACCGAGCATCCCCTGGCTATTGGGCTTTCACTGGGGAGGCCAGCGTAGGATGAAGTCGCGGCAGGCTTTTAATCAAATTGGCTGAGATTTCTCAAGGCCACCGAAGGAATTAATCTGCCATTTCCACTTAAAAGGAGTGCAAACTGGACATGCATCTGCCTTGGGCATCAAGAAAATCTCTGCCCTTTGCTGATGCCAGATAAATGTTGCAATGAACAGATGCTGTCCTGTGGTGAAACTCTATCTTATGGGCCTTTTAAAAAAAGGGAGGAAAAAGAAAAAAAAAAACACCAACCAAAACCCAACAAATAAACTGATCAGCCAGAAAATGTGGCATTTGAATAGTTACTCTGTACCTAAGCCGTCTGTGCCATGACACGAGGCACTGGGCTGTGAGCCTTTAGGCAGGGGGAAGCTCTCTGCCAGAGATGATGAATGAGCAAAACGATTTGCTGTGTCCTTCTCCTCCTCTCCCTTCCCCTGGCTGTCCCTCCGCCCATTCGTTTTTAGGCTGAAGATTTTTAGGCCTGTGATGCTCTCCTGCTGATGGAGTGGAGGGCTGGTAGTGTCCCACAAATGGGTGACCCGCTCAGCAGATGCTGAGCGGTGGCAGGAGTAGGACCTTGAAGAGTGACCCATGAAGTCAAATGGCTCCATGTGCCCATGAAGCCGGAAGGATCATGAGCTGCTGGGCTGTGTCAGGAAGGAGGCAGCTCCCTGGTTTAGTTCTTCTAGGAGGTTTTGGTTTATTTTGTTTGCATTTGTAAGGGGGGGTGCCTTTCCCTTGCCTCCTCTCCCCTCCCTTTCCCTTTCTCTTTCCTCTCCTCTCCCTTTTCCCTCTTCCTCCCTTTACAGCAGGGAAAAAATCGTCCCTACCAGCACACCTCACTTATTCCCCGGGCAAGTGTTCATAACACTTTCTGGCCTGGTTACAAGAGCCATCCCTCCTTAGGGAGCCGAGCTAAGCCAGGTGAGGTTCAAGGAAACCTAGTGCAAGAAAGAAAAAAAACCCACAGTATTTCCTCCAAAATAAGCTGCTGAGAGAAAGATCTTTTAGCAAAAAACCTGCCAAGCCCCAGCTTTGAGTGGTGGGGTAACCAGCTCTCCTGTACCTTTGGCACTGGGGTGTCTGACTCTCTGGAGCAGACTCTGTTTCCCTTGTATCCATCATGATATTGGTGAATAACCCTCAAGCATATGGGTGTGAGCAGGTTTTGCACAGGCCTTTGTGTCCTCCTGGGGTCAGCCAGGTGGACAGAACAATGGGATTTTCTGTCCTTGAGCAAGTTCTAGTAGGCTTTCCTCTTTCTGTTTTGGTGGAGAAGATTAGATTGAAGGGTTGATTAGACCTGTAGTGAGTCACCTGGTGGCTGCTGATTTTCCACCTGAACGTTTTGAATTGACTGGAATTTGGGTTTGGAAGGAAAAATGCAGGCAGGATTTGGGGGCAGATGTTAACTGATTCAGGCTGGAGCTGCTGATACTGATTTTAACAGGGTCCTATCTAATTCATTTATCCTATTCATTTAGTCAATGCCACCTAAAAAGAGGAGATATCTTCAAAAAGATGGAGGGCTTAAGGGTTTGTTTTGTTACTAAAACTATTGTTCCTGAAGATGGATGAAGATAGCATGCATGCTTTCCCCCCAGCAATGTCAGGAGATGTAATGTTATTCATCCAGCAAAGGGGAATGGGTCTTCTGGACCCTGTCTGACTATCCACTAAACAAGCATGTATTTTTGGACAAGTTGTGTAACAGCTGTGCCTCAGTTTCCCAATCTGTAAAATGGTACCATGTTTCTCTAGGAAGCACAGTTCATTGCTTGCAAAACACTTTCACACCCTTACATGAAAATCTGCACAGCCGTGCAAGGCAGCATGTGCATACATGATTTTTCTGGTCGTTGGTAACAAAACCCTAGAGAAATGATGCAAGCTGCTGTATCCATGTTAAACTCGGTGTCACTGGCCTCAGTGATGCTTGTTCTGCGACAGTGTGATTTTTGGCCCTCTGTACATGCTGAGCAAAATTAGAGTTTAATATCTTGTGAAGGCTGAGCCTCCAGAACAGCTGCTTAGACTCTCGTGGCTTGTGAGAAAGGATCTTGCTTTAAGTAAGGTGAGATTTGCTGTGCAATGCAGGAGAGCTGCAGATGTCTTTTCCACAGATGTTGAGTGAGGTTGCAGCCATGCGTGATGGTGTAGAAACACCTTGTGGTGCCAAAGCAGCAATGCCTATTGACTCCCTACAGTAAGGTTATTGCATGGCCTGCCCTGGCCTCTCTGTGTTTCTTTTTAAATTAGCTTGGGTGTAATAGCCCCATGTTAATCACGCCTCACAAATATTGCTAAATTGCAGACTCCTGACCTTTGATTTGAGCCAAATCTTTCCCTAGAATAATTAATAGAGGAGTGACTGGTATTTCCTCAACAAATGCCTCTATAAAATGGATTTGGAGCAATTCTTATCTATGCCACTGGAGATGAGAATTAAAAGGGGTGGTGGGGTGGCCTGTGCAGTGGGAGGAGGGACCGTGGACTGGAGGCAGGACTGTGATTTCTGACAGTCTTATTGATAAGGTCTTATTGATCCCTGGCATGGGAATAGGTACCCAAAGCTTGCTTTTCTCACCATTGTGCTGAGACCTCCCTGGGGAACACTTGGCAAGGCCAAAAAGTTTGGATGCTGGGTAAAACCAAGAGGAGTAGGTATTTTCCTTGCAAAGAAAGGTCTACCACTGCAGCAAGCTTTTTAATTTATTTTTTTTCCTATCACCTTCCCTTCAGTTGGAGGAATATGACTCTATGTCCCTCTTCAGAGGATACATGCTGGACACACACGGGCTGCAAAACCAGCATATAGCCGATGTTTGCTGTTGGAAGAGATTCTCAGTCTTCTGGTGCTTCCTTTGCTAATGAGGGCTTAAGTGCACCTTCTGCAGGCTTTAGCTGGGTGCTTTGCACATCTTCTGATTGAACTGAGACTGTGCTTTTTGCCAGGGCCTGCAGATCTCCCCAGTCGTCCTTTTCAACAGAGAATAAACAGTGTTTTATTTGAAGCTTGCATCAGCTTTAACACAGCTCATTCCTCCTCCTTCCTCCTCTAGGAAAAAGGGCACTGTGAGTAGACCAGAGCCTGAAGATGCCCTGGCTGATGCTCAGTGGAAATTTCCAAGGGAAATTTCTGTCTCCAGAGACTCATCATCAACAAATCTCAGGGAAGACCTCACTGCAGCTTAGCTTCTGAGATCTGCATTAATACTTCTGTTTATCAGAGAGCAAGAATGAGCCATGCATCAAGTTTTGGAGCCAGGTAGCATCAGCATTTTTAGTGAAGCATAGCTTTGGAAGAGAAAAGCCTTACTATGAATAATTAAGGGTGGAGGAGGCATCTAGCTCTCAGAGGGCTTTGCTGGCCTTTCCTTCAAAGTAGATGGATGGATTTCCATGAAGTGCTTTTGTTAGGGGTGTCAAACTACACATGAGGTGCCAGTTGTGGGATGTCTGGTGGTGGTAACACATTCATGAATCAAGCCTCTTTATGATGGCTTTAGGTAACCTGAAAGCAAACGTGTGTAATAGAGGTGGAGGGAATTTCTGTCTAATCAGCCAGAGACACAGGCTTTCTTTTTCCTCCCCCTTCCTCAGAAGAGATGAATAGGTATGGTGCAGGCTTATGCTAACAGGTGCAATTTCGTAGGAGTTTCATAGTCTCACTTACAGCATCTATTAAACTTATTGCAGAAATGCATCTTAAATGTGAGTTACCCCTGTATTGTCTGATGGGAGAGAGGAGGCTTTTGTAAGCACGTGGGTAGGTAGCGCTGTGTCTCTGCTACCACTGTCACACTGGAGGAGCTGAAACGAGTGGTTGAGGCGATGTTTCGAAGCTGGTGCTGAAGCACACAGCAGTTGACTGACTTGTGTGCTGGTCATCAGCACACAAGACCTCCGAGTACTTCAGAAAGTGGGATCCTATTTCTTTGTGCCTTTTTTATTTTTGGGAGAAGAAGCTTATAACAGTGATGTCCTTCTGATCTTCCTTTTTTGTGCTTTTAATACTGTTGATGTGACTGCTGCACAGCCTTTGAGCAACCTGTTCCTCAATCTTGCTATGTAACCCCCAAAAAAGAGGCAGAGGGTTTTTTCCATGAGTGAATTGTTGTAGTATCCCTTCATTTGATTATCATATATATTTTGAGCAGAAGCAATTTTGCTTATTGAGTTTACTTCTTTGTTAAGTTGCCACATGATACAGACTGTAGGATGCCCAAACTACAGGTTTGCTGATACACATGGCGAGTCAGCACTGTTGGCCAACCCCCTGCATTTAGTAATGGAAAAGGCTGTATGAGAAGTGTCTTTAAATGCTCTCTTGTTTTGCAGATACTGTAGCAAATGCTTCAGGTCCTTTACTAGTTGAAATAGCAAAGACTCCAGGATCTACGCTAGGAATCACACTGACGACAACCACGCACCGGAACAAGCAGGTCATTGTCATCGACAAGATCAAGCCAGCCAGCGTGGTGGACAGGTACAGATTTGAACAGGCTGCTTCTTGCTTGGTTTTTCCTTTCTCCACTGCTTTTTTGTCCCCTTGTTAGTTATATACCATTCTTCCCTGCTTCACCTTGAAATGGCCATGTCCACGTGTTCTTAGTACTAGGCATGCTAAAAATATCTGACCCAACACCAGTGGACACTCCTCACCAGGAATGAATGTAATTCAGTGCATGTGAAAGCTGAGCTCTGTTTTAAAAACCTCAGATCTGACTGCCCTGGAGCCATGGAATGGAAAAAACCTATTCTGGAAACTTCTGGCTAGAACCTTTTCCTGATGGGCAAGTCAGGTAGTCGCCTTTCACATGGGGATGGAGAAAGACAGACTGTTATGCAGCCCTAGCGGTGGTTAGTCGTGTTGCAGAGCTGAACTGCTGGCTCGTAGGACTTAACTAGTGAGCCCTCAGCCATCCAGACGAGCTATGAGAGGGCACTATTAAAAACTTAAAAGATCTTTCCTAAGCCATCAGCAGCACTGATTCAAGTGTGAACCATCTTAGTTGGGCAGTGCTTGAACTTAAGGTTCAAATTGGAAGTGAAAAAAAAGAAGTATGAAAAAGAATCCACATGAATTCACACAATAATTCACAGTTGGATTTTGTACGTGTTTGCTCCCAGCTGTAAGGACATGGATTTTGGCCATGTGTATAATTACTTCTCTTGCTGTTTCCTTTGCAGATGTGGCGCATTGCATGTTGGTGACCATATTCTCTCCATTGACGGCACGAGCACAGAACACTGCTCCTTATTAGAGGCAACTCAGCTCTTAGCTGCCACTTCGGAAAATGTCAAGCTAGAGATATTACCTGTTCACCAAAGCAGGCTGCCTTTGAAGCCTCCAGAAACAGGTGTGTCCTCTGTGCAAACACTGCTGGTCACCCTCAAAACTCACTTGAGGTCCCTACTGGGACCCCTAGTAGGAACCCCTACTGGGGTTCTTGCTGCTTTTGAATGCTGGCAACAGACTCCAAAGAGACACATCTGTGGAGGAAAAAAAAATAAATGTTTTGATGAAATGCATGTGATTAGATGACGTTCTTCAAGGATGTGAATAGGGAAAAAAGGTAACATCTGTGCTTGAGTGGGGAAATTGGAGTTGGGAATCCCAGTGTTTTGCAGTGCTGAGTGCTGTGCAAGCTGCTTCCTTAGTACCTCAGAAAAGAGAGTTTAATGGAGAGGGAGGAAAACAACCTTGGTGCTGGCAAATGTATTTCCAAGCTCAGTTTTCATTTGCTGATGCCTGGTAAGGCTTTGTAAAGGACATGTCAGTAGCTAGGCAGGGTCCTTCTGGGCTTCCTTAGGAAACAAAGCTGTAACGTAAGTGTTCATCTTCCAGACCAGCCTGTTTGAATGGCAGCTGTGTCTGAACAGCCAGGGGTAGAGTGAATGCATCTGTAGCTGCTGCTTTCGACCACCCCTGTCAAAGGAGTTGGGGGGAAAAAACTCTGACTCCAGTGAGATCAAGCCCAAAATGCCTGTAAACATCATTAGGAATTCACCCTGGTGAGCATCCTTGTTGCCCAGCTTTAGTTTCTCCTTCCACGTGGGAGGCTGACTCAGGCTTTCATATAAACTTAATTGCAAACATAGCCTCAGTACTGGTAGATTTTTTGCAACTCTTGTCTGCAGTTTTGTTACAGTCTTGTAATTCAGGTGATTGTGGTCTTGTAATTCAGGTGATTCAGGCGTGACTGTTCAGTACCAGCCTCTTTTGCAGCCATTTTCAATCCCTTGTCTCTCGGGGACATGCATTTTAATAATATTGGTGCCCAGCAGCCCTGGGCACAGCTGCTCTTTCCATTCTCTTCTACAGCAGTTTGAGGAAAGGAGGAGAATATCTATGTTGTCTTCTTTAACATGATGCAGTGAAACATAAAATGTAACATCGCCATGTCTAGAAATAAATCTCTTACGTGTCCAGTCCAATCTCTGCAGAATTAAAGCAGTTAAACAAAGGGGATAGATGACTTGACCTTTGTGCCCAAGAAAAAATGGAAAGCTATAATCCTTTTTCAGTGGCTGTTAAAATGAACTATTCTGCTCCTTCCATTAGTGCCCTGGTCCTAATCTTCTTTCAGAATGTATGCGTTCAGCAGCAGCTGAAGGGAAGGAAGATCTGTGGAAGGACAGCTTGGTGTGTTCAGAGCCTTTTTACCCAAACATCAGATCAGTTTGCTGTGGCAGAAATACAGAACACAACCTTGGGAGAGAAATTGCAACACATGAATATGAAAAATAAAGGCTATAACAATTGTTACCTCTTCTGATTAAACTCTTTAACATGTGAGGTATCATAGGGAAGGATGCTGTTCATCCACATGGCTGTTAGGTGGCAGAGGTGTGTGGTTGGAGACCAGTGCTTGGGCTTCAACCTTTGCCAGTGCCGATGGGGATGGTGGGGACAGGAAGGAGAGCACTTGGGGCAAGAGGAGCAGCTCACAAGGCAGTGCTCCTCGGTGGTGTAACCAGCCTCAGCACCGTGGAGCCCATGGTGAAGGAACCACACCAAAGTTGACAAACCTGGGAGAGATGCTGCCTTCTGCTCCAGACACTGAGTGCCAACTCCACAGGCTGCTTTTTCTGGGTTTAGGGAAACAAACAGGGGCAGTAAGGAAAAATGGGCCATGCAAAAGCAAACTGTTGTGGTTGGCAAGAGAGCGATGCCCAGGGAAAGCAGCTGAGGAGAGGAGACCATGCAAATGCATCGCTGTTCAGCACTTGCATTGCTGAGTCCTTCCAGTGTGTGCCTGTGTGGGGCTTGTCATTGTATTTTTTAAAAGTGACTTCTTGTGCAATCAGAATCCGGTTAGTGAGGAGGTGGAGAGGGATCTGAAGCTGCAGCAGCCATGCAAAAATACGGTCTAATGCTGAAGCGTGGGATTTGTCAAACTGAGTTTGCTTTCTCTGTGGCTCTGGGGCATTTGGAGAGTTTGTGGGAGGATTACGCCCTGCTCAGAAGATCAATGGGAGCGGATGGTGCCCAGGAGCGGTGCTGGGATGGATGGGTTTCCTCAGGCAGGGATGATGTGCGAAGGCTT
The DNA here is from genome assembly GCF_000690535.1 of Cariama cristata. Taxonomy (NCBI): domain Eukaryota; kingdom Metazoa; phylum Chordata; class Aves; order Cariamiformes; family Cariamidae; genus Cariama; species Cariama cristata. Next base: position 104,710 of record NW_009635054.1, on the reverse strand, counting down.
GGGGAAGGCTGTTGTAGGTTTTTATCACAGAATTGTCCAAAATCTCTTCTCTTCCCCAATACACTGACAGCTGAGTTTCAAAGGCACTTTTTTCTGTTGTCAGATATGAGCTAAGAATTTATAGACAAATGGGAGAGTTTTAATTACTATAAATGGATTAAATTATTTTATATATATGCCCATAAGCTGTGTCCCTCATGTTCAAAGTGTTTAATTTTATTAAGAACTTTCCTTTTTGTCTAGATACAGCTACATTTATTAATTTGATTTTTTGTTTTTAAAAGCTGCCTGGCTCTGAATTTACTTTTGAATCCACAAAATAGAAACCCCAGAGCTGGAAGTGTATTTTTTAAGAGCTCGATAGACTAAGTGCTATATTCACTAAATGTTTAGCAAAGACTAAATATAATCATTATATTGGTTGGAAAACCTGACCTAAATGATTTGATGCATGCAATGCATGCACACAAAATGGATTTCCACTGTTAAAAGGCGCTAACAGATGACCTTTAGATGAGATCTGTGAGCGGACTCACTAAATAAACTGAGTCCCTGTCCCAGGTTTGCAACCTCAGAAAGCTCTGGTAGTACCAGCACTGGTGGTGTTTCCACCTACTTGGAGGACACAGAGCCTGGAGGAGATCGTATCCTGGGAAGGCAGTTGCCAGTCAGTGCAACTGGTTGCGAGGTTAAGAGCTCTGGGATAACTGGTGGCTGCAGCGATGCCATTCAGGCTTAGCTGAATAAAACAGGTGCTTGCAATCTTGCTCATTAGCCAGCAATTCCTCTCAGAAGAAAATAGATCCAGACAGCATGGTGCAGATTTGGGAGCAAAAACACAGTGCTGTTGGGCAAGGAAAACCAAACTGACCCTGTGCTGCCCAGGAGTAAAGGAAGCATCAGTGGGAACGGTCAAGGGACCTGTGCCTGGAGGGGTGTTTGAGGTACTTCAGATGAGACTTGAGGCATTGTGACTTGATCTTGCAAAGCCACAGTTCCTGGGGCAAGGGATTTCCAGATGATGGATGTCATGCTGCAACAGATTTCTGCCAACATGTGCTGGGCTGGGGTTAGAACTGAAGCTAAAGCAGTTGCGTGCCCTTGAACAGAGTCTGCCATGTTGGTGCCGCGTTTTAATTTACTGTTTTCCACAGCATTGGCGTCTTTTCCTGTGTGGTGGCCCTCTGTAATTGCCTTTAAGCACCGGTGTATAGAATTCCTTTTGTTCTGGTGAGCTGGAGGCGGCCCTCTGCTACTTTTTCATCCATGTGTTCATTCCTGGCCAAGAGCAGCCACTAGACAACCAAACGCTGAAGCCAGGCAAAGTGCTCGAAGCAATCCTTGGCATGTGCAGAAGGCATTGAGCCTTGTCCCCAGGAGGGCAGCTCCGGCAGCAAGGTGGGAAACAGCACAAGGAGGTTTCCCCGGTGCTGTCGGATAATGCTGATGGCCTCTGCAGGAAACTTATGGCTGGAGGGAGCTCCTGCACATTGCACAACAGACTGCAAATGGTAATGACATCTGTGTGCTGCCAGCATGGCTTAGTCAGGCCGTTGGCTCAGGATGCAGAGTATTTTATGAGGAAGGGGTGGATTTCTGCCACTCTGCATCGAGTGTCATGAGGTTATGTGGGGATGTGTTTTTGCTGCTGGTGCTTGACATACTGGTTGGGTCCTGACTTGTTCAGAGCCAGTATGAGGATATTTTCTACAATCTCCTGGCTTAACGCTTCTTGTCTTCTTTCTCTCACTTCTCCTCCCTGCCTGTGGTGATTTTTGCTCCCCTGGGTGCCATCAGTCAAGGTGCAGAAGAGTGACCACCACCACTGCTGGGACCCCTGTGTCAACTATTGTCACACCCACCACCCTGGGCACTGCAAGACACCCACTTGGAACCAGACGTCTGGACAGGATTACTGCAAATGTAACCTCAGCACATGGCGTTGCCCCCATCCCTGCACGTGTTCGTTCATGTTGTGCTCCTCCATTTCCTTAACACCCAACTCCGTAGCCTGGCTTGTCACTCCTTTCCTCCCCAGTCACCTGGGTCTCTTTCCACAGGTCCAATGCTGAGGTACAAAATCAGTATCTGCAGCCCAACGCACACAGATCTGGTAACTGCAACAAGAGCAGTGTGCTGGGCAGATCCTTGCTCCCATCCTCTAACCCCGCACCTCAGTGCCTGCTTTCATATGGCAATAATGGGTTGTTGTGGGACAAAGAGGGCAAGCTCAGCCCTGGTGCTACACAACATGTTAGCAGCAGGATTATGGCTGCTTCAAAAATCTGTAAACCCACCTCTTGCATGAATGAGCCCCAGGTTTATTGTCTTACAGCAGTAAGATAGGGAGAAGGAAACATTGCATTGTGTCCAAACTGTGGGAAGCAAACAGGGCAGCCCAGTTGCCCAGCAGCTCAAGTTCAAGTTGTAGTTTCTCTTTGTATGTGTTTAAGGTTCATGAGTACCATTGTGCCAACCTGCTGTTGGCTGCCCTGCATCCATGGTGCATTTCTCACCTGGTGGCCTGGATGCTGCAGTGAGAGGCTGCCCAGTCACTGCACACCAGAGAGCAATGTCCATCTGGAGTCCAAGCCCACTCTCACAGCTCTCCTGGAGCTGCAAGCCCAGGACAAGGGTCTCACCTTGTCTTGAGCCCTGGAGCTGGGAAGAAGCAGCTAGTCTGAACCTCTTAGGTGTTTGATGAACACCTGTTAGGAGAACGCACTGCTGCGCTTCTCTGTGCACATCCATAACACCCTCTGTGTTTTCCCAGCTCTGGTGGCTGCCAACTTCTCATCTCCCACCATGAACACGCAGGGTTTCCCCTGCCAGAACTCGAACACGCTACCTCGCAGCTCCCACCCCATGAGCCCCCGTACCACCATGCTGAGGAGGAGGCAGAAGAAGAAGGAGCACAAGAGCTCACGTAAGAGTGGCGGTGGGCTGGGGCTGGGTTGGCCAGGGTGTGCATGCTTGCCTTGCTGTCCTTAGTGTTGGCTGTTAGCCACAGTAGGATCGCTCATCTCAGCACTGTCAGTGCCTCCCTCATCCTTGGTCATTGTCCCCACCACTGCCAGACCAAGATCTGTGACCGGATCTGCTATGTTGACTGTGGCTACCCTGACCTTCTGCCTCTCTCCTTCTCTCAGTGTCGCTGGCCTCCAGCACGGTGGGTCCTGGTGGGCAGATAGTCCACACGGAGACAACAGAGGTGGTGCTCAGGGGAGACCCTTTGAATGGCTTCGGACTTCAGCTCCAGGGAGGCATCTTTGCTACCGAAACCCTGTCTTCCCCACCTCTCGTCCGATTTATTGAGCCTGACAGCCCGGCAGAGAGGTTAGAGACCTTGCCCTTGGATGCTGATGGTGCTGCTGCTGAACATTTCATGGTTTGGTTTGTTTTCTCTCCTCAGAGGCTCATTTAGATATTTACTATCATCCTTGTAATATCTCCCATTCTTCACTGGGCATGGTTTACTGTCACTGCCATTTCTGCACTCGTCGGCTGACCGCGGCCTCCCTCGCATCCCAGGTGAACGTCTTGGCACCAGGCTGCGGCTGTTCTGGGAGGAGGAGGAAGGGAGCGTGTGTCTGTGTGAGAGTGCCATTCTCATTCCTCTTTTTTTTTTTTTTCCCTTTGTCTTTGAAAGTTAAAGCTATTATCTCGGTGTAGAAAGGGGAAAGATCTAAACGGTGGGCCCAGCAAGATGTTTTCTGCCTGGTTTCATTGTAGCAGACCCTAGCTACATAAATTGGCCTTAAAGCCAACGTTTTGAACTGCAGAGCAGGGCTCTGGTTGAGGGGCCGGTACGTGCTGCGTTTCAGCACTCTCACTTTTGGCTCTATAATGCTGGGAAAAGAGCAGAACGGAGGAGCAGCATTAACTGCTGCATGCCACCCCTGGGGTTACTGGGAGCAGTGACTCCTCCGGCGACCGAACCTCAGCTCAGGAGCTCTGGCTGCTCTGGCTAAACTTTTCCCAGTACCCTTGCTGGCTGGATTTAAAGTCTGCTCGAGTGCCTGTGCACTACAGCGTAGATGCCCTCTAGCAAGGCTTTTCTCACTAAACGGACCAGGTCCCAGCATGGCGTGCGCTTTCGTGGGGTGGAAAGGAGAGGTGGTTTTGTTACGCAGATGAAATAGTGAGAGGTAAGCAAGCTGGCACTTGTGTCCCCATACTGGTTTCTCTTCCCGCCTGGGATTTCCACTGGTGGTCCTTCCTGCATAGGCATGCCAGAGGTGCAACGACGTGGCAGTCCTCAGTGCCTGCTGCAGACCCCTCCTTGGGAGGAGAAGTCTCTGAGGGCCCCATCAGCATGTACTGATGGTTTGGTGTCCCCGGGAAAACAGCACACAGGGGAGTCGTATGG
>NW_009635054.1:77496-100303 GCF_000690535.1 Cariama cristata | reverse complement strand
CCCTGTGTGGTAGCTTCTCCAGGCCACTGATGCAGGGGCAAGGTGGAGCATGAGTGTGTGGTGCTTGTGTCTGTGGGAGGACAGGGACAAGGGGCTGGCATGGGGAAAAAGTTGTCCTGATTGATGGAGGTTAAGAAAGCTTTTAAAAGCCTTTTGTTTGTTTGTTTCCGAACAGGGTTTAAAAATGAAAGTGATGGTGTTTTGTTTTTTTTTATCCTCTATTACCAGCATGAACTTGGCTCACATTGCAAAGCACCAAACTCCTTTTATGAATCAGGCAGCAACAAAACCTGCTGTCCCACCGGATGAGGGAGATGTGCCGAAATCCACCTGGCTTTGCTTTATCCTCTTGCCAAGCCTGGAGCGAACATGGTGCAGCCTTGCTTGGCTCTAATGTGTCACACTTGCTGCTCTCCCTCTCAGCTGCCCACCCAGCAGGATTCACGCTCTCCTGTCTGCCGCTTTTTGGTGACAGGGAGCAATCCTCTCTGCGTTTGCAGCCTGGATTTGATTTGGGGATTAAATCTCTGCAGTGTATTTCTTCCTTTCCTAGACCTTGCTGCTCTTCCTAGCTGGCAGGAAAATGCTGTCTTTCCTCCCCATCTTGAAGTGATAAGTGCACTGGGTTTGCAGTGAGGTGAAAAAGGCAATTTTATGTTTTCATTTCAGTTTTTGTTTCTTGCTATCCCACAGAGCTTGTTTGCTCCATCCTTCCTAGATACCTTATTCCCTGCCCTTGGGAGGTTCTGCTGTAACGGCAGCCCAAAACATTAGAGCCACTTTTCTCGCCTTTACCAAGCCGGGCTCTCGGCTGAGGCTGGGCTATGCCCTTTCCTGTGCTGCAGTTGTTGCTCTTTGTGAAAGAGGGTGAGCGGTGGGGATACAGGGATCAGGCTTAGCAGCCTGAGTCTGTCCTGCATTTCCACACTCTCCCGTGCAAGTCCTGTGAATCTGAATGTGCTGTTGAACACGCGCATGGTCCACAACCGCTTTGCCCATCTGGCTTGCCGTGGAGGAGCTGCCTCTTGGGTTTCTAGCGAGTTTGGGTACTACCAGGGAGGAGAATGGCATCACCCTCTTTTCAGGGAGGTTGGGCTGCCTCACATTTGTTATCTGCTTCGTGCTAGCTTGTGGCAGGCGATTTTTAGCAAAAGCTCTCACCCGCCTGACTTGTGATTTGTTTTACAGCCAATAGCCTCTAATAGACTTCCCTCCCCACCTGTTGTTTTGTTTCCTGGGTGCAAGATAAAGCCTATGGCCTCCAAATAAGACAGTGATTCAGCCTCTGTTATCAGCAGGGAGGGTGGAATAGGAAATGCCTGACGTCCCCTCTTTGCTGCCTTGAAACACGCAGCTTTTATGTCCTTCCTCCCCCAGCTGTCATTGACAGCAGTGGGAGAGTATCTGGCTTCTCCATCCCGGTATCCAAAATCAATACTCCCTGCTGAGTCCCATGTTTTCTCGTTCTGCTCAGACACAGTTGTTTGATCATTGTGTTTCTGGCTTTTGAGTATGAATAGTTTGCAGAAAGAAAGTTTAGCAGCTGGCTGAAGCTGTCAGCGAAGCTTTGATCTTTTGGGGGCTGGGACCCACCACCGATGTGCAGAGACAGATCTACATACGTACGTGGATGTGCACGTCTGCCCTGGGCAGGCTAACTCGGGGACATGTAAAGGTATGACATATCGGTTTCTGCAGCTGGTGATGCGGCCATGGTCACAGCTGCTGCCTCACCGCACAGCTAGAATGACCACGCAGATGCTGATGATGTTGAGTGAAATCTTCAGTGCGTATCCTGCCCAAGGCTTGAATATGCTCTGTGCTGTGTTTTGCAAGAAGCCTCCACTGTTCTGTTGCTGTCTTTGAGACCAAGGAATGAGTCATGACAAAATGCAAACCTCTGCAACCCCAGGGAGACATTCTCCTTGTAGACTCCAACATATCCATAGTCTTTCACTCCAGGAGATGCCTATACTCTTGTTCTTTCTGATTTTAAAGCACTTCTTGTCCCATGATCTCAAAGCACTTTGTGAGCTCCGATGTTAGACTGCTCATCTCTGAGACAAATGCCCTCTCTTTGAGAAAGCCATCCAAAAGGTTCATGTAGGATCCCACCGCAGAGCCAGGGGGAGGTCTGCAGGAGCCTTGACTCCCCGTGCCCTGCTCCCAACACAAGGGCATGTGACAGCTGGAAACTGGTGTCTCTGGAATTATTCTGAAAGGTTAACAAGGTATGTTGGGGCTCCTTGCACTCATAGAAGGAGCCAGAAGGTTGCAGCTACACTCCACAAACTTTTATAAACCTACAAGACCAGGACTTAAACAACCGTGATTGACTGAGGCTAATAGTAAAAGAAATAAAATGCTTCTGACCTAACAGAGCTATTGGCTGTAAAACACCCAGGGAAATCTGCCTTGAGTGAAGAAACACAAGAAACGGTTGTTTTGTGAGAAGGCAGCTCTGGTGGGAAAGGTGACAAATGTTTACGTTGATGCTGTGATCTCCCAGCCCTTGCGGCCGAAACAGTGGTATCAAAATGGATTGTGACCTTGTGTGACCTTCAAATGACAGTGATGTCTGTGTACAGATGCCAATGTTGATCCTTCCTTTCTGAAACGTGCATTGTGGCCATAGCAAGAGAGCTGTCAGTGCTGGAGGAGGCATCTCTGTCGTACTCCTTGCCATCTTCAGATTTATAAGCTGATATTTCCAAGCACATCTGTGTGGCTGCATAGCCACAAGTCTAGTAAAGGACTGTAATTAAACTTGATGTAATTTATTCGCAAGGGTGGATTCATTTATACACTATGGAGTTGTCTGTCCTAATCCAAGTCTCCTTGAACAAACAATTCTGAATTTACATAGCCAGCATTTTTCCATGGATGGCATGAACTCAGGCAGCAGTGTAAATATACTGCAAGTTTAATGCCTTCCTACAAGTAAAATAACCTCCCTAGGCTCTCTCCAAACTTGCTCATATCCCTGCTTTTGATGGGCCACCATCAAAAACTGTTGTGCTTTTGAGTTTTTCTTGAATTTGGATGTGTGTATTTTTTCTTGATAACCTGGCCTTTCCTGTAAGTCCTGTTGTTTGGAGGTGAATAATACAGCTAGTGTCCGTTGCCTTTGATGTTATCTTCGTGTGCCTGTAAGCTGTGGTACCATGTTTTCTTACAATTGACTTGGGTGTGAGTGATGAAGAGTGGCTGGAAGGATTAGTAAAAACCAAGCCATCTTCTGCGAAATATCAGTGGAAGCAGCCATCTAGAAGGCAGAGGGTGAAGGATGTGCTTGATTATTAAACAAGAGGGGAATAAAGATTCTCTGGAGAAGGCTCAAAACAGGATAGCTGATGCCTTCCGGGAAATCTTTGTGGTAAAATAACTGCAGATGTTGAGGTGAACCTTAGGTGGTGGGTTATGGGAACAAGTTTATTTTGGAGACCACTCTGTATCTTACGTTAATGATGGATGGTTTCCCAAGCTCTGCTCAAGTGGACAGCCTTATAGACAGGTGATGAGTGGAAAATCTGAAAAGATGCGATTATAGTGAGCAACTGATAGAAGGGTATGGGGAAAAAGGAAGGTGAGCAATTGCCCATGGCCAGTCATGGGGAACACCACACTCTTGATTTTGTAGAGCCATGGACTAGCTCAGATTAGCTCTGGGAGATAACTTGGAGGATTATCTTGCTGGTGTTGCAGTGTATTTTTTTAAAAAAAAAGGGACGGTGGATAGTGAATGTAGGAATGTAGCGGTTCATGTGTGAAATAACCTTACTTATAAATACAGAGGGGTCCCAAGAGACAAACCATGCTGCAGCAGTATATCTCCAAAAGAGCCTTGCCATCATTGTATTTCTTCCAAAATGAAAAACCTGCTAGTCTCTGTTCTTGGAGAAAGTGGGTCTAAACCAAAAACCCCAAAGGGACAGTTGTGGTTATACTGGCAGGCTGTCGCATTGCAATAATATTGACCTTTCAAGGCAGTTAAACAGTATCAATGTACATTTGGCTTCCAGAAATGCAATTAGAAGGGATAAATGATTATCCAATTTACTGAGACATTTCAGTGAGTTCATTGGATTGTAGCTTCAGTATTAGCCATGTATTAAGCAGAGGAATCAGCAATTTTCAGTGCCATTAGTTTGGGTTTCAGAGGGTGCAGACACATGGAAATAGCTGTATACCATTAGATAGGGTAGGAGGGCACATGCCCTTGCATTTATCACTCTCATCTCTTGGCCATGGTGTTGACTTTTAGGAAGGTGAGGGTTACTTTTTTTTTTTTCCTAGGAGCTGCAGGAAATGTGACCAAAAGTGGTTATTTAGGAGCAAAGTGTGTCTGAACTTAAGCAAACCACAAGGGTTTGCTGCCTTCTGACCTTCCAGGGGCTCTTGGCACTGGGACAGGCATTGCAGAATGAGTTATCTTATCTTTGGGGCCTCTTCTGCAGGATTTGTCACTACTCTGTGTGTCTTGTAACAGGTTTGCCTGGCAAAAGTAACTCATGGCTGGTTCGGGGTTGTTTTTTTCTCCTTGCCTCTTTTTCCCTGCCTCCTTGTTCCCTTTCCCTCTTTTCCCAATGTGGACTGCAGGTGTGGGCTGCTACAAGTAGGAGACAGAGTCCTTTCTATCAACGGCATCGCAACTGAGGATGGGACTATGGAGGAAGCTAATCAGCTTTTGCGTGATGCTGCACTGACGAACAAAGTGGTGCTGGAGATTGAATTTGATGTTGCAGGTACGTTGCTGAAGGAATTGCTGCTCCTCACTACCAGCAGGACTCTGCCAGCACCTTTGCTGAACTGTAGGAGGGAGTGTATTGGCACAAATACGTGAGGTTTTTACTAAAGCTCAGAGGGAAGAGCGAGAAGACTGTGCGAGGACCTTTTCCATTTCTAGTTGTTCTCTAATGTGCACCGAGATGGAGGGTCCTTCTTCTGATCCTTTCACAAACACCTTGTGCTCACCATTTGGCTGAGATAAGCATAAGGAGTAGATGAAGAGGCCACCTGCACTTTAAATTTTGCCTGTCAATATGAATAATATTTATATTAATTTGTGGCCTTGAAGCAAGGAGGGACCCAAAGCTATTGGCTGGGACTAAAGTGCAGCTTTGTATTAAAAAAAAAAATTTTTTTTTCCTTTTACTTTGACAGAGCTGCTTCAATCTTGAAATACAGCGTGATGTGAGCACTTCACTTGATGTTCAGAGCATGTATTTTTAATGAGAATTTGAATTTTAACCTGAAGTCCACAGGGCCTCAGATAACCTTATTTGAACCAATAAAGCTGAATTTTATGGGCTTGTTTTTCTTGGTTCCAAAGAAACCGTCCATGTAACTGAAAACTCTTTTTTTTTTCCTGTTTTCTTTTTTGTCTGTTTTTGGGTTTATAGAGTCTGTCATACCCAGCAGCGGTACTTTCCATGTTAAATTGCCCAAGAAAAGAGGTGTGGAGCTTGGAATTACAATCAGCTGTGAGTATTGTTCAGACTTGTGCTAGCAGTTGCAAGAGCTGCTGCTTTCCGCTCTGACACATCAGAGGGGCCCAACAGAGACCGAAGATTACGTGGGGTTTCCTGGTGGCGCATGTGGTGCTTGTGACTTATCCCAAACTGAATTAGATGTGTGGTTCCTGCCTCCACAAGCTGGCAGCTGCAGAGAAAAGCAGCTGCGTGAAGGGCTGGGGCAAGGGATGCGTCTCAACTGATCAGTTGGTCTGTGCCGCAGACTAATATTATATTTATTAGTAATACTATGTTTATTTCGTTGCTCACAGTCGTATCACATTCCTTTAACAAAAAAATTACCTGGGTCTGGTGGGACCCTTTCAGGGAGAAGTGGAGGGAGGAGAACAAGTGTGAGGTGAACCCACAGCTTGAAGGGTAGAGAGGGGAAACTGCCAAGAGGAGGAGGAGGAGGAGGATGATGAAGAAGGTGGTGGGCCTTAGAGGTAGGGGAAAGCACTTTAAGGATAGAAGGGTGCTGGGCAGGGTTTGCCGGGAGTCATTGCATTGACTAACCCCAACCATGGAGGAGGAGATCCACGTGCCAGGACTTGGTGGGTGCTAAGAGAACGAGACATACACCTTTTTCTTTCTTTTCTCTCTTCTCTGCTCACTCTTGATTAATTATCTTTGTTTCTCTTCTGAAGCACGTTTTTCATTTAAAGACCTTTTGGCCTCTTTGGAGAGGATGCTATAAGGGGATGATACAGGCAGATCCATCCCAAATTTCTGGCTAACTTGGGATCTTGTTATGCCTTGCGTCAGTGAATTTTTCCTTTATGGCAAATGTGAACAGGTCTCATGTCACTCATCCTTCTTTCACTGATGGCTAAACTGGGTTGAATCATCTCAGATTTGCCATGCCCAGAGGCTGCCACGGCCTCTCAGCTGAAACAAAGCCGCTTGTGAGACTGCGGTAATGGGATCTTGCATCTAAGCCCTCAGGAGCGAGGACCCAGCTGTGTCTGGGGAACAGAGTCACTAGGGACACTTTAAAACTGGGTTTCATTAGAATAGATAAGCTATTTGCAATTACGTCTTGACATTTACAGCATTAGTTAGTGAGTTAATTGGAGGTGTTCTGGTCTAAGTGGGGTGATTCTCAGGAGTGACTTGGACATCAACAGGATGATGGCTTTGCACCCTGTGTTATTTCTTCTCCCTTATTTGTGCCATGAGGATAATCCTGAGAAGTAACAGCACAGTATTTAACATTTGGCTTGGTAGCAATTACTGTCTGAAGACTTCAAAGTGCTTTCTGAAAGCAGCGGGGTACCCGTAACGACATTTCATTGGCAGGGGAGCAGGGCACGGTGCAGCAGCCCAGCCTGTGCTGGGTTCCCAACCTGCTGCCCTGCCCACTGCGTTGGCATTGCAATCTCAGGTAGCAGCCTAGGACGATGGATCTGGTAGCAAAAAAACTCTGGCTTTGAGCACGGCCAGGGTTTCACCCCATTTAAGCTTCAAAGCTTAGTTTTTGTCTGGGGCTGGAGAGCAAAACGAACCTGGAAGTTGCTGGCAAGAATATTAATTTTTATTTGTGGAGTCTCACTTAAATGGGATCTGCTTCAGATGTGCATTTACACTTCAAACGTATTTTTATGTTGAAAACGTTTTCATTTGAAATTTGTTTAAAAAATTGATTTCACACACTTTTTTGAAATCACCACTAAATAAAAAGAAACTGACCCCTGGGTTTTAAATAGTTAGATACCCATTATCCAACTACCAAGCAATTTTTTAACAATATAATAGATTTGATCTTTTTGATTGTTGAACATGTTTGCAGGACATTGTTTAAGCAATGCATGTGCATAAACTTAAGATATATTTCCATCCTTTGCTGAGTCAAAGCCTAAATTATATTTACAAATGGAGCAAAAGACAACCGTCCAGAAAATGCGGTGGCAAGGATGAAATGCTAGTTGAATCCTAATTCTGTTTTCGTATATTAGTCTGTATAAGCCTATGTCCACATAAACCTTAGCAAATTAGATCATAATTTTGTCACTCTGCCTCTGACCGGGCAGATAAATATACCAGTTTCAGACATTAAAACCAAAGCAAGCAGCCTTATGATAAGTACCTCCTGCAGAGACATGATGTGCATGCAGGAGTGTGATGCAAGCAGCAAGAGAAAAGAGGTAAAAATAACTCTTCTCTATTTTGCTCAGTTCCTCCCAGTCATGTGGATTTGGATGCTTGTGTAGATCTAGAAACAGCTTTTATGGCTTTCTTTCTGACACAGAAAAGCATATAACTACTGTTTTAAAGTAGGGGACTTGGTTTACTGGCCTCCCACATTGGATTCCTGTTCCCTACTCTCTGAAACTGGGGTGGGTTAAATAGATGAGAAGCTGGAAGGGTCAGTAGAAGATCCCCTGCATGTTGTGGCCACAGAATTGGGTTTGTTCATAATCTTTGTGGTCCAGCTACACTGTAGATGAAAGATGAGTTTTTTTCGTTGAGTTTTACCTCTCGGCTTCGGCAGGCTCATCTGTAGTTAATTCCTCTGTCTAGGAAGGTTTGCTGCTGCCCTCTTACACGGGCAGAAAGTGTTATGACCTCATCAGAGGAGCACTAGTGAAATAAAAGCGATCAAGTTCTTGCTGTGCTGTGGCGCTCAGAGCTAATTGGGAGATGGGCTAAGTAAAAGGGGGGAGAGCAGGATTCTTAATGCGTGCATTGGAAGAATTCGTGTAATGGAGCTGGCTGCAGGAGGAACCATAAATCTGCTGGAAGCCCTCATAAGGGCTGAAAACCCTGGAGGTTTTTGTATGAGAAGGGCAGGTGCTGCTGGGTCTGGGATGAACATGCAGAGAGGGTTTGTGCTTGCTGCTGGTGAGGGGCAGATGTTTGCTGAGGGCATTTCATCTTCTCTGAAGTCTCAGGGTTTTCCAGAAAGAATAGACTTGGGCTAGGTGACTCCTTGGTTGTGGTCTGGGGTACAGATGGGTTTCTTCCCTCCCGGTCAAACACAGCGTGGCAAAGGGATGCAGCAAATCAAGGCACACGATGAAAATATATGCATATAGCATTATTTCCTCTTCCATTCCCTAAAGGATGAATAGGAAATCCAAAGGGTGAGTCTCTCACTGACTGTGCTTTGTATTTCTGTGGCGCCTTGGTACCCTCAAGCCTCATTTCAGTCTCCTACATTTGCTAAATGAAAATTAGCAAAGCAAAACACCAAAGCTGCCTCGTGTGCGCTGCTTCCATGCACTTTGTCCAGGGCTGAAGGGGCAAGAAACCAGCAAAATCGCTCTCGTTTTTTCTGTACTCCAGTGCCTCAGTTTCTGTCCCAGGGAGAAGGCTGCATTTGTTTGTAGAACAGCTGCTCTGCTTGGAGAGCAAAGTGTGCACTCCTTTCTGCTCTGCGTGGTTCAAAGAGCGGTGTGGGCTGCGAAGCTCACTTGTTTGCAGGGCCCTCCGAGCTGCTCGGAATGGTGGGGATGCAAAGATGTGTAGACTGAGATTTTTGACACAGGGATGCAAAGATTTGGCTTGTGTTAGCCTGAGCTACTTATCTCCATTAGCAGAACATGTGCTTTAAGTGCTCTGATCTTGCTGGCTGTGTTCATTTCTAACGATACAGTTATGCCTTTGTAGGTTTTCTGTAAATCTCTTACAAATTAAAATCTCCAACAGCGAGAAGGTAATAGTCCTGTATTCTTGTATGTTCAATACCTGACCTCTTAAAATAAGATATGGATTTGTTATTAGCCTCTGGAAAATGATAGTTGATTACACGAAAGATTACTTTTTGTGTTGTTGTGTTTTTTGTTTTTTTTTTTTCTTGTCTGTCTCAAATATCCTCTCCAAGGGCTAGTTGTGAAATTCGCTGCAGGGTACAGGTATGTTGTTGTTGCTGTTTAAACAGATATTGAAATTACCATTCATTTTAGATATGCATTAATGCTTTATAGAGCATGTTTATCAAATTTCCTTTATATATCTTAACAAATCAATTCCTGTGCCCTTGGCATGAAGTACTGCAGATAACGAGTAGGTAGTGTATCTGCTTGCAGGAGATAAAACCGGAATTTGGGTAGGTAGATAACTTCGATTAAGTCACTTAAGCAGTGTAATCACTGTCCTAGCGAGAAGATGGATCTGTGAGCTGAGCAAATCTGGCTTTGCTGGCGCTGGATTAACCTAGGACCTGCCACCAGACCGGCAGAGTGTGTCCGCAAGCGGCAGTGTGCCCGGCGGCCTCCTGTCCTACCCCCTCGCTAACCTAGCACCTTCAGCTGAGATCTGCAGCTGATTCACCCTGGTGCTTTTACTGAAGTGGGATTTTCTGTCCTGGTTTTGCTACCTGGAGATTTTGAACGAAAATACATCTGCGGCGGGGCAACTATCCTGCTGGAGGCACTGATAATTTATGCACCTGCTGCTAAAGCTAATGAATGATAGAGGAAGAAGTTGGGTACTAGGGATTTTATTTTCACTGCTGCTTTTTTCACTCGATTCTGACTTGCTTTCATGCCTCTTCTCATTCCTTAGCTATCCTGAGATTATTTGGTTTCTGATTTTGTTTGTTTTTTTCCTGTTTATAAAGGCTTGCTTTCTTAAATGTATTCTTATGGCATTATTACAATTTCTTTAATTACATGTCGGCAGAGTGCTGCTTTGGCTTGGTCAGTAATGAAGGGCATTTATAACGGGCTGATGTGTGTAAGATACGTGCTTGTGCTCCTTGGAGGGGAATAATTTACCAATACGAGTCATTATGCATTCTGTTAAAACCACAAACCGGACATGTGTCTCTGGCCTCGTCATCCATCACAGAGTGAACGCCGAGCGAACCAGAATCCCACCAGAGGTGGCGAGAGACTGAAAGCAATTTATAAAAAGTAAATAACAGTATTGATCAATTCACCTTTTTATCACTGCCCTGTCACCACTGCCAAGCAGTGTTTTCATTTTGAGTTTCTCCCCCACCCCATGCTTTTACCTTCACCAGCTGTTGATTTATGGAGCTTTCTCTGAGCCACTGGAGCAGATTTAAACTATCTTTTGTACTGGTAAACCTGACAAAAATACAAATGATTCTCAAAAAGAGCCTACTTTCACCTGAAGTTGTTTTCCCTGGCAGATGGAGGCCAGAACCAGAACGCTGGCCGAGAGAGAGTATGGGTTTCTGCAGACCGCCTCCTGCCTCTGTGCCTCGAGC
Source organism: Cariama cristata (assembly GCF_000690535.1). Taxonomy (NCBI): domain Eukaryota; kingdom Metazoa; phylum Chordata; class Aves; order Cariamiformes; family Cariamidae; genus Cariama; species Cariama cristata. The sequence goes on along the minus strand of NW_009635054.1, from coordinate 89,614 downwards.
CGTCTCTCCCCGTGACTCCCTTTGCTGCCGTCTCCATTTTACTGATGGGAAAGCAATACCCAGAGGCAAGGCTGGGTGTCCGAACCTTGTCCTCCTGCAGCAAAGAGAGTTACCAAGGCAGTGTCCTTTGAAGAGAAATAACCACATCACCAGCAGAAATAAATGGATAAAGAGACTTTCCTCATCTGTGCAAGTGTCTTAACTCCAAAGACCACAGCCCTAATAAAATAAAAATGTAGTTTAAGGGTTTTTTTTGTTTTTAATTGCAGACAAATTGGAAATGGTTTATCCAAAATCTTGCCAGGGATCTACATATCTAATGACTCCGACCTAGACTGAGTCACCATTTCAGTGAAATTGCATCTCTCTTGCCTGTAGACAGGCAGCCGTTACCCAGAGACACGTTGTCACCCTGCATGAGCAGCCCAGGACTGTTAAAAATGGGGGTCCCGGGGTGGCTGGGGTGGTCGGGGCAGCCTGGTCCCAGCTGATGGGCGGAAAGCCCAGCTGGGCGCTCTGCTGGGTTGGCGGGAAGGGCCTTGGGGTGCCAAAGGTGAATGAATGGTGTTAGTAACTACTGGTTTTTTAAATGAACTGCAAGTGACTGTTCTGTGCTTTGAGATGTCATTATCTTAACTTCATATCTTACGCCTCTTGAGAGAGAATGATTATTCATTATTTCTCTCTAACTTACCCTTCAGATTTGTAGGTGCTGACTAATAATTATGGTTTCATAAAGCCTTTCCCTTTTATACCAAGTGATTATTTAAAACAAAGGACTGCCATTTTTTAAAGTTTGGGTACTCTGATGGTAGGGATGATTGTATGCAGTTGTATATGGCTTTTCCATTTAACTGAAGTCTCAAGAAAATCTGTTTGGAAAGCACAACTTCCCCCCAAAATGCAAACAAAACTCAGAATTATTTTTCCTTAAAACTGACTTTGTTTCCTAATGGACAAAGGACTTGGTTTGTCACCCTTGCTTCTGATACGGGAAGCTTGCGCTGTGTTCAGTGCTGACATCAATTGCGGAGCTGCAGAAGGATGAGGTCTCGCTCTCTGCTCAGAGACTGACCATGGGCAGGACCCCCCACGTGTCACAGGGCTTGTAAGGCAGATGCCAAGATAAACACCGTTTCTGCAGAGCTTGAGGCATGTTGTTGTCTATACTTGATTTTTTTCTTCTTTCTCTTTGCTCTTCTGAGTATTCACAGTCTCTGGACACATTGTTCTAGCTGTGGCTGGGTCAGGTTTAGGGACAGCCATCCCCAACCCACCACCAAGACCGAGATCTTCCCTAACCCCTTTCTGTCACACTGCCTCTGCTTTGCAACTAGTAAACAAACCTTGCAGTGAAAAGTATTTTTGCTAACCTGGATTGTTTTGACAGAACCAGGCTAGGGAGTGAATAAACATGCAGCGATGCCAGCCCAAGCCAGGGCTCAGGGTACGCTAACAGGGTCTCCCATCACTGCTGCTTGGGCCACTGCATTGTACACCTCTCTCAGCAGCAAATACATCTCCTGTATTGGAAAAGAGAACAACAATAGTAATAACAGGGTGATACATCTCTGTCTCCTGTGCTGTTTGTCCATGATATGTGGCCTTCTCAATCAGAGCAGGGATTTCTGCATTGATTTTAGCTGCTGCACCCCAGCCTTCCCTCCCACCGCTCAGCTCTGCCCGGTGTGTGTTGTTCTGTCTGCTGGCTGGTCTGTGCCATGGACAGGTTGAATATAGGCATGAGCCCTTGGTGAATCTCTACAACCCATCTGCTTCTCTTCGACCCGCGGCTGCAAGGTGAATGTATGTCTGGGCCAAAATTGCCTGGCAGCATGCTCCAGTAAGACATGGAGAAAATAATTTTTCCAGGCTCTGTATCATTCAGCAGTCACATTGCTGTGACTATTATAAAATCAGTCACGGTCTACTCTTTGCTGTCTGACCTAACTTTTATACTCAGCCCTACTACAACTGAGATTGACTGTCTTTTTACTCTGTTCAGTACAGATGGTTTAGTTATATCTGGAAGAGGGTATCCTTAAAGGTGACAGGTTAGCAGATATGTTTTTAAATCTCATAAATGAATGTAAACAATGGAACAATCTAAAGCAGAGAGGTTGGTAAGAGGGAGCACTTATTCCTTTACGTCTGGCTTTCTGGAGGGCTCTCTAACTGCTGTTCAGGCAGGTGGATCTCTGTGTGGTTGATGCCACGTGCCTCACAGTATTTTAATCTCTGACCTACACTCGATATGTTCAGATGCTGTGAGTTTCTTCCTTCCCACACAGTTTTTGCTGAGAAGCTCTATCAACTTTAAATGAGACGATGCAATTCCCATAGCAAGGCAGGAGGGAGTGACGCAAGGTGAAAAGGATGCTCTTGGCGTATGTTTGGTGTGTAGATGGCAGAGAGGTCAGGAGGGGTTCGAGTCATAAATCTCTTTTGGATTTCTGAAGAGAGCAGCAGGTCTTGCAGGCAAATCTGAAAATGCAAATGCGTACTTGTATCTCTTGTGGGCTGAAAAAGTTATCAGGGTCAGGCAGGAGGGAAGAGCTGGAAACCACCCCTTCCAGTTCCAGCACTGAGATCAGCCCTGATTTATCTGGTTCTATTATGAAGTAGCTTGGGGAGCTGGAAAACAGTGTTTTATCTGATTTTTCCTGGGTTATTTTCCACCTGGAAAATTTCCCAGCCCACTTTACTTCAAGAACACAGAAATGCTTATGTTAACCACAACGCTGAGCTAGGAACTCCATAGCCAGCAGTGCTAATGTCTGACTGCTGCCGCAGCCGTTGACTCACTCGCTGTCTTGTGTCAGAGGTGTGGGTGAGTGGGTGTTCAACAGTGCTGGGATCAGGCAATCCCACCTCTTTGCTGCTGGACACCACGTGTCCTCCCATACCTAACTTGGGCAAAAGGCAACCAACAAATTTTTGCAGGGATTTACTTCTTGTTTTTTCCTGATGTGTCCAGAGTTCAAGTGTGAAGCATCATTTTGTCAAAGGAATATAAATTCCCTTTCCTTACGACTCTTTCTCCCCATTAACCATCCTCCATCCTAGAGAGCAGACTCAATACCAAGCTTTGTACCCATCTGTCTCTTTTGCAGCTGCAAGCAGAAAGCCTGGGGAGCCTTTGATCATCTCTGACATCAAGAAGGGAAGCGTAGCACATAGGTGAGTGCAGAATTTCCCATCTGCCAAACTCATTGCAAAATGTCCAGCCCAGTAATGAGAGGTAGAGTGAAGCCCAAGTTCTAGAACTTGGATCTGGATTCTGCCATCATCCAAGGAGATCTCAACCCTAGAGATTTGTCTTAGACCACAGTAGAGTTTGCAATAAAAACTATCTGTATTGAAAGCAAGTAGAGTTGAGCTAATGGGGAAGGTGTCTAGGGCCCTGATTCAGACGTCTGCTGACCCTATAGGAGATGGATGTTTAGCATTTTAGAGCATGCGGTAAAGGCCTTCATATATCCCATAAGGTGCTATGGTAGTCTGCCGTGTCTCGACTCCTGCTCAGGTGAACAGAGTGAGTGAATTGTGGGCAGTGGTGAAGAACTGTGCAAATAACTCAGCATTTATTGACTTCACCTCTGATCCCCACGCCTCATAGCAAGGCTTTCAGAGGAATTTAGTGCTACCGGAGGGCTCATTTCTAAGAGTGGTCATACAGGAGTTTCCATAAAAGGTAGAATATCTGCCAGTTAAACATCAGGCATTTTTCAGTGCCGTAGGTTACCCAGGCTATATATCTGATCTTCCTGCCTTGTTCTGTGTTGATGCATGCTCTATACAAACTTCGTCTCTTTAAGTTACAGTTGTTCCAGACTCCATTCATGGTTGTTTTCCAGAAAAGATCAAGGACAGCAAAAAGTTAATATTGTCATTGCCACTGCAGGACTGAATGTGTCATGGGATCTGAAAGGCAAATACAAATGTACTTTTAGTTTTCTTTTTCTTTCCACGTAGAACTGGCACCTTGGAGCCGGGAGACAAGCTGTTAGCCATTGATAACATCCGACTCGACAATTGCTCAATGGAGGATGCTGTGCAGATTTTAAGGCAGTGTGAAGACCTGGTCAAATTGAAGATTAGGAAGGATGAAGATAACTCTGGTACAGAAATCCTGATGCAAACTGGTGCCTGTCCACTGTAATGACATTTCCCAATAGGTAGCGCAAACTAACAAAGATAAGGGCTGCTGCCTGTCCAGTCACCACTTTCCAATTGATTATAGTCTATTTTTGTTATTCTGCCCTTAAATGGAGTCTGGAAGGTTAAAATCCTATTTGGTATGAGCATGGCTGAAGACCTCAGGCTTTTGCTTCTGAATGCTCCAAGTCTTCCCTATGACGGCTTTCATATGGCTAATTAAAAAATTCAGCATTCCTGTCTTCTCTTTCAGATGAACAGGAGACAACTGGTGCTATTATCTACACAGTGGAACTGAAGCGATATGGTGGCCCCTTGGGAATAACCATCTCTGGGACAGAGGAACCTTTTGATCCTATCGTCATTTCGGGCTTGACTAAACGAGGGCTGGCAGAAAGGTGAGGTTTTGGGGCAGAGGGGTTGAACTGATGTGGGAAGGGATCTCGAACTTTGCCAAGTTTCCTCTGCTGTCATAAAATCTTCTTAGGGGTTTTAGTCTGCTAAAAAGGAAAAACGCTATGAAGGTACCAAGTGCTATGAAGCAGGGTGGTCGGGACTGTGCTGTTAGGGCAATGAGAGAGACTCAAGGCAGGGCACTTCTGGAAAAGTCAGATGTGGTCTCTGTCACAGACCGGCTGAAACCGCAGATCTTGGAGGTCTTCTGACCTGTCCTTGCTCGTTGCTTAGTCTGTAACATGTGGCGGTATCTCAGTGCGGGGCTGGCATGCCTCAAGCAGCAGACATTTATACTGCATAAATGTAGGTGCAGATCTCCCTTTGGCAACCAGGGAGGTTGACTGTGTGTGCACCTGCCTCTGAATATACGTGCATGCGTGGGATTTAAAGGATCAGGACATTGCTGAGAATATAAGGTGGAACTGAGTCATATGCCCTATCTTAATTAATCTGTCTATACGGTATCTGTGACTTGTAAATAGATCATTTCAGCAGCCCTGACTCACGCTTCTCATAGGGTTGGTTTACCCTGTGCTGCCTGATGGACTGAACAGCGGCAAAAAACGCTGAACAAACAAGTGTAAAGTCCTAGACCTTGGGGAGGTTTGACTGCAGATCTGGCCTTTTGGTTCTTTCTGTTTCAAGGCCACACTCCCTCTCAGCTGGACCGTAAAACAGCTCAGTGCCTCTTTCTGCATTGGGTTCCTCAAGCTCTCGGCATGCATACTGCTGCACATTTCCATTGCTTCCCTTTGGTGCAGAAAGCAGAACATCAGTGTCTTCCGAGAAGTAAGGAAGAGGGATAGACTTAGTCATTAGTGGCTCTTCGGGGATTTTATATCACTGCCTGCCACTGTAAGATTCGGTCTTTTTCCGTAGAATATAATAGCGGCAGAGTATCTGAGATAGTATAGCAGTTCTGCACTGTACCTGCAGCCTAACGTGAGAGAGGTTAAGGACAGAAAGCCCAAACTCTGTCAGGTGTCAGAAGACAGTCTCGTACCCTTGTTGCTCTCAGTTCCCTTTGCAATGCTGTGGCTGTTCCTCCTTCAAACTCAGATACACATCAGTGACCGCTCCACGGAGAAACGTAGTGCGGGCAAGTGCTGCGATACTATTGAATTTTGATCACGAGCTGGCCGGCAGTAAGGAATGAGAAGCCTTTTGAGAAGAGCGATGGAGCCGTTCAGCACATTCACCGTAGCTGGCTAACAAATAACGGTGCCTGTGCAGAGGAGCAGCGTGGGGATGGAGCAGTATGGGGATTTCTCTGGGTAACCTTGGCTCCCTGCGGGGAGGGTGAGGAGCACTGGGATGAAGGCTACCTTCAGGAAAGGTGCGGTTTTTTTCTCCTGGGAGTAGCAGAAGGGAGAGGCACGACCTTGTCAAGGGAAGAGGGCTGGTCCTAGTGTTATGCTAAATTGTCCCTTTCCTGCTGTCACTACCTTTCCCCTGTGCCACAGGCACCCTTAGCCACACTCTGAAGGGTGGGAGAGGTTTCTGAAGGACAGGGATTTAAACCTGAGTCTGTACCTGGCTTTTGCTGGAACACAGGACGTATTTCAGCAGCGCTGGCACAGGATGGGCCAGATCCCAGTGTCTGATAGTGAGAACGTGCTGGCACAGGGTGGACCGGATCCCAGTGTCTGATAGAGGGAACGTGCTGGCCGCTCTCGTAGAGACACAAGTGAAGATCTGTGCTGCAGCTTGGGCTGCTCGCTCAGTGATGGGGAAGGCAGAGTGTCCTCTAGGATCTGTCACGCGTCTGTCACAGCGGTGACAGGCTGTCTAAACTGAAAAGGCTCCACATTCAGATGACTTGGGTTTTATCTTGACCTTGAACATTTTTCTCCTTGTACATTTTTCTCCCTGTACGTGTCTGATCTTACAGAAACCTACAGAAGCAGCTCAGGCCGTTGGGTTGGTGTCGATCGGTGGCTGTCTCCCGTGTTAGTCTCTGTTTCCCCTCCTTCAGTGCCTGCAGGTGGCTTTAGCCTGGGCCATGGGACTTGTTTTCCTTCTTTTTGGGGAAGGAAGCGTACCTGAACGATACTGTTCAGTTCTGGTCGAGGTGTAATGGTTCTCCAAGAGCAATTTTGGGCTATCGCTGGCATTTTAAAGTGCCTGACCTGCTTCCTCTAGTGCCACCTGGTCAAGTAGATGGGGGTGGCTGCAGGAGGGTTTTGTTGAGGAGTGCTCAGCACCAACCCATGTTGGCGGGGGGGAGGGAGGATGGTGGCTGTGCCCACGTGCCAAGTAATTCCCTACCACATGCTTGCAGCCACCTCTTCTCCAGTGCTTGCTGGAAAGTGCCTGCAGCGCCTTTTACAGCTTGCAACTTACCTGTTGCTCAATTATGCTCTTGTATGTGTCCTCTGAGCAAGAAGGGACATGGAACACGCAGCTCCATGGGCTGGTTTGTGTTTAAGGTGAATTAAGGACCGTCAGTGATGATGGAGAGGCACAAGGGTCATTAGCTAGAAACAGCTTTCTCTGTCACTCCCTCTTGGCTTCTGTCTGCTTGTCCTCACAGGGCTGCCTGGAGATGGACAGATGAAAGGACTGGACTTTGATTTACTTTTCCCTGCTTGAAGAAAAGCACCTGGCTGCACATGACCTTTCTCTTTAATTCTTAGAATCATAGAATGGTTTAGTTGGAAGAGACCTCAAAGGTCGTCTGGTTCCAGCCACCCTGCTATGGGTAGGGACACTTTCCACTAGACCAGGGAGGGACTTCCACAGTTTCTGCAGAGCAGTCATGTTGTTCAGAGGCCTGCGGTTGGGCTGGTGTCTTGGATAGGAGATGCATCCCCATGCTGGGGTCAGGGCTACAGTAGGAGGCCCTGAAATGCTGAAGCACTGCAGCGAGCGAAGGATCACCTTTAAACTACTGGCAGATAAGCTTTTTTTTTTTTTAATTACATACATGAAACTTTTAAGACAAATACTCCGGTTCCAGTTTGATCTGTAATTTGTTTGAATGCACAAGTTTTCCCTGAGGGCTTTTTCGGGCTGATTTGGACGGGACAAGACAGACATCTAGTGGCTGGCTGGGACTGTCATGGCACTGGGAAAGTGTCTCGGCAGAAGCAGCAGACCGAACACTCCTGCCTGTTGTTCGGCTACATTTCCCAATTTGATGTACTTATAGTAGATGTTTCACAGCAATGCGTCTACAAAAGTTTAATCTTTTGGGGAAAGACAAGTAGCTGTTTTGCCTGCTACAGTATATCAAATCCCAGTTCTGCAGGAGCAGCAGTCCAAATTGGAGATGTAACCTGAAAGAGGCACACTGCCATGGACAGAAAGATATTGCGGTCCAGATTTGCATCTCCTCCTGGCTCCATCACGCAAGTTACTGTTAGCTAAACCTCATGGCACTGCTGGAGCAGAGGATTGCTGCTCTCTCTTGCTGGCGTTAGGGAGCTGGAGTGTGAATGTGGTGAGCTTGGTCCAGCCAGCAGCGAGTACGAGCTGCTGCCTTGGCAGCCAGCTCTGGCGATGGACACATCCTGACCTGCCTGCTCTGCCCGGGGCTGCAGCAAACTCTGGGAGAGGTAAAGTGAGCCCCTGTCTGTGGGCAGACACAGAGAAGAAGGATGGAGGAGAAGGGTGAGAATTACTGTGACTTGTTAGTTTGTTCCTGGCTGTTGCTGAAGCCTGAGGATTTATTTAGCTGAGAGCAGAAGCCAGTACTGGAACGTGGCTGTGCAATGAAACACAGTAAGCTCTTCTAGAGCACTGGTCCTGATGGAGAAAGTCACGGTGCTGTAGCTGTGTAGGAGTGAGCTTTAAACATATGAACTGACCTGCAACTGGTTCAGTTCATGCTTGCATACACAACCTCTGTGTGTTGGGCTGTTTTGGTTTTGGGTTTTTTCAATGGATTGCTAGGTTTGTCTCATCATTTCTTTCCATCAGTGTGAATGTGCCCTTCAGTTCTATGTGTGGTGATCAGTGGACATCACACACTGGAAATGCTTGTGCTTTTAACATGTAGACCCCCTTGCTTTGAAGAGTTTTGGCTGTAAGCTGGTCTGCAGTCCCAGTTCCCGAGGGGCCTGGGATCCAAGGAGTGCACATGTTCCTGTGCATATTTGTATTTATACACATAGGTGGAAGATGGGGGGGACCCAGATTCCTGGTAGTGGTGATGAAGAGGAAATCATGGGTACCAGCATACCAAGGGAAAACCAAGACATATTTGAAAGTGCTGAAAGTTAACATGCTATTGCTTCAAGCGACAACTTAATGGCCTGTCTCACAGAGGTGAATTGCTTCTCTGAAGTTTCTAACAGCGCCTTTTCTCTCCAGAACCGGAGCCATCCACATCGGTGACCGGATATTAGCAATTAATAACGTCAGCCTCAAGGGCAAACCGCTGAGCGAAGCCATTCACCTGCTGCAGATGGCAGGAGAGACGGTCACTCTGAAGATCAAGAAGCAGACAGAGAGTGAGTTGGGGACCCTGGTTTGGGGTGGGAGGGCAATGGCACACCTCAGCAGACACCCTGGGTGGTGGAGTAGGTAGCGCTGTGGGTTTTCCTTCATGTGTTGTGGAAGGTGAGACCAGGCAGCATGGTCAGGGTACAGTTGTGTTTTAAAATATAACACCCCAAAGTGAGCAAGGGGAGTCTGGGATGGTAGAATCCATGAAAAAAAAACAAACAAACAACAAACAACAAACCCACACCTTTTAATTCAGCTTTTTGAAAGCGATTGGCAATAAATCTTTTACACCCCTTTTCCTGTCTTGGGGTCCTAAGATCATCTTTCAAAGCATCTACCTTCACTCTAGAAATCCCCTTCTTATTTCCCTGCCAAGCTCCCTGTGGCTTTGAAGCTGTTCTTGACACAGTATGAAGGAGCAGGAGCATACTTAGTACAGGCACACCACTTTTTTGGGGAACAGAGCGGGGATTGGTGAAAACAGGGAACGTGCAAACTTTTCTCCCTGACTCCATGATGACAGCCAAACAGAGGCTTTTTCATCAAGTTCAGAAAGTAGCAGGTGCATTCTGTCTGCATTTCTGTCTCTCCCCACACCTACTATTTTCTGACTTTTTTCGTGCCATGCTTCTGCAGTCTCTATGTTTAGCTGGACCTACCCAGCCAGTGGCCCACAGTGCTGTGAGTATTAGAAGAAATCAAGTGATAAAGCTTTTCCAAGCACGCATGGCCCATGCAATGTCTGTCCTGCATCTGAAAAACTAGCATTGCTCTTAAACATAACACTTCTGTAGACCTCAAAACAGTTTGCAAACGTGTGGCAATGCACCTATTTTACAAATGGAGGAAGCCTAGGGAGGGAGTGGGGACTTGGCAAATAGAGGTAGAACTGGGGAGTTGATTCCTCTCCAAGAAACCCCAGTCTCATTCCCTGCAGCCAAGTGTCTTGATCCTTGGTCTGAAATACTCTTTCTTTTTCCCCCCTGCTGACACTTAGCATTGTCACAGCCACTCGCTGAAATAATTGACATGCAAGTGCCAGTTGGAGACTCGTTAATCATTCTGAGAATGAAGCAGGTGTAATTGAAACTTCAAGGTAATCTTGAGTTAATCATGGTGAGCAATCTTCTGAATGCTTGGAAAATAGGGACCTTCAGGACACTGGGCTTTGTTCGCTAAAATAATCTGCCCTCATTGACAAATGCAGACTTTCAGAGGGCTTTTTATCCCAGCCTTTGCGAGTCAGAGATCCAGGGTGTGGATGGCTAACAGGACATCTAATCAACGAGGACTTTAAAATACTCAGTATAAAGAAATGCTTGTGCTGAGAAATCATTCCTTGCATAGCTTTTACCTGAAAGGGAATTTGATATGATGATAATAAGGGCCTATTAGTTCTAAAATAATGAAAGGGAAGGTCTGAGCTTCGTCATCCACATTCAGCTTTCCATTTTCCAGTCATTAATCAGGGAAAATTCAGCCTCAAAATACCAGGCCCAGGAATTCCACCGTTGTCGTGAGACTGCGTGGGAGATTCTGGAGAGGTAGTGATTAACCTTGAATTGATACGAGGTTGTACAATCTTGGAAGGGGGCTATAACTTCAGCTGCAGTAGTTTGGGACCAAATTGCAGTGTTGTTGGAATCTCATTAAAACATCTGCTTGTAACAGAAGCTTTGCAGCCAGCACCCTCACTAGGTGCTGCTCTGAGTAAAAAGGAGGCCCTCTGAGACCAGAGAAGCTATGGGCTATTGCTTGCAGATACCAACACTTCTCTGGGCATGGTTGTTTGGAGAAAGCTTCCAAAGGCACAGGAAGATGTGCTTATGAATTGAGATTAGGTCCCAACTTTCTCAATTTGGGAATCCTCAAATCCCCATGGCTGCCCCTTATATTTCATGTGCTAAAAATTCAGAAAGGCATTTTTTTCTTGATTCAACTTGAGATAAGAGTACTGCATTAAACTCTTTCAACTGCATTGCACAGGCCTTTCTCAGCTACTTTTGAAAAGCTAAAGAGATACTTCACAAGACTTACAGTACCTGGGCTTGCTCCTCTGTCAGCATAAGCCTCTCCGGAGGCTTGCTCTTCATGCCTGCTAAAGCAGTGTCTTCTGGTTTCAGAATCCTATCCCAAGAAGTCGGGGAGTATAAATGAAGTGAGCGACCCAGAAGATGAACTGACGGACTCCCAGAAAACGAGCAAGCTGTCTGAGATATACTCCACCACAATTCCTAGTGTGGACAGCGCTATGGAGTCCTGGGATGGCTCCGGCATTGATGCCGGGTATGGAAGCCAAGGTAAGCCAGGACTGTCTTTTCTTAGGGGTTTCTGGGCCAAGGTGAAGATAGGCAGAAACTCTGAACCCATCTGGAGACTGAACATGAGCCGAAGCCTGTGGTCTGACCATATTTGCATGGCTTCTCACTTCCAGCAAGGAACAAAATGTATTTAAAAATGCACTCGGAGTGCTCTGAGTTGATGAATCTGTTTTAGGTTTGTATTGGCACATTTCTTCTGGCTTATATGGCATCATACTGTTCACAGCATTTTCAAAACCATTATAGCACTTTATAGTTCACATAATTAGAGGAAGTATTCACTGGCCATATGTCTTGCAGAGTATTTGGTCCGTAGCTCACTTTTAATTCTCCAGAGAGGCTGTGTAGGACATATTAATCCACTTCAGGATGCTTTAAAATCCACAAGAATGTCTTGTGACTAGAAGCACTCACTTAACAAAATAATTAAGGTAATACTATAAGAAAGTATCTCTAACTCTCTAGTGAGTGATCAGATGAACACATGTCTTCAAGGCCAGGTTTATTCAGCTGTGGCTTCTGGCAGACATATGGAATTGGGATGGAGGATGCTCTAGTCATGGGAATAGATTTTTACTTGGAGAAAAGCACTGGAAAATAGTTGTTCCAGTTCAGATTTAGTGATGTAAGCTAGTATTAGCCTGTGTTGAAACAAAACAAAACCCTGAATCACCTCCGCAAAAGGGAATTGATGAAAAGACTGCTGTCCAGAACAGAATGTGAGAACAGGGAGG
>NW_009635054.1:73871-77465 GCF_000690535.1 Cariama cristata | reverse complement strand
CAGGAATGCTCTTGCAAAGCACCTTCAATGTGCTCAGCAAGGTGCATGCCTGCGCTCACTGCGCTCTGACTTAGAAAAGTTCAAAGGACAGCACCATGTGGGTGTCTCTTCCACCATGCCTGTATCTTCTTTCAGCCTCTGTTGGTCTGAAGTCTTAATTTGGGAGTGCAGTTGGGACTGGAGGCTTCGTTAAGGAGAAATCCCCTGGCCTTTATAATGCTGCAATACTTCTCCATCTAATTGAATGTTAACTCAAGTTGGACACTGGATTTAGCAAGGCGATTGCTTTTACCGGTAAATTGAGAATGAGTAATTGAGCACAGAGCCCCGGGGAGTGGGGCTGATGCCAAGTTGCCCAACAACCACAGACTGCAACTTTGCTTAGAGGCTCTCTCGTCTTCCCTGGTAATTGCATTTGGCTGCATGGTGGTGTGCTGATGCTGGCTGGGAAGAGGGATGCTGGAGGGTAGGGAGAAGGACACAGAGGGTCACTCATGGGATGGCCAGGGAAGGCAGGATGCAGGGAGACCTGGGACACACACAGCCTGGAGATTAGGGTTTACACTCCAAATGGAGAACTATAGATCAGGCTCTGCAGCCTCCTAGGTTTTAGGTTCATCCACAGCTTTAGGAAAGGGTTTTAGGTTCATCCACAGCTAGGAAAGCTCAAGGAAGGGTTTGGGCGAGGGAGCTGTGCTGGACCTGGTGGGAACATGCCACCAGATGGCTCTGAATCCCAGGGATCCAGCCCTTCTCCCTGGAAGGAGGAGGTGAAACCGGTGGCACCCAAGTGACAACTCTGCACACAGGTCCCTTCGGTCCCTGCCCCCCTGTGCCCAGCCCAAACCTGCTGCCCACCCACTGCAGGGACCAGCATCCCGGGACCTTGTTCTGCTCTGACAGGCAGCGAACACTCCTGACTGCTTTAAGAGGTTGGCAAGCACTTTTCCTGGGGCTCTCTCCAGAGCAGTCTAACCTTTAAAAACACACAGAGGAAACACTCAGCTAAGTGAAATAACAGGCCTTGGCATTTTCAAAGAAAGTGCTGGCGTTGTCTTTGGGTATTTCCAGTGCTCTTAGCTGTTTGGGAGGTCAAGTCTCCCTTAATTATGTGTTTCTCCGTTATCTCTTCCTGTTTGCTTGGCACAGCGTGTGATGGAAGCGTACCATGTTTCTTGGAAACGTTGAATGGGCAACAGGAGGTGGGCAGGGGACTCAGGAGATTTATTTCCACTGCAAATGGTACAGATACTGCTGAGGAATGCTCTTGTTTTGGAAGGTTTCTGTCCAGGCAGCTCCTCATGAGACCTGGGGATCTTGTGACTTGGTAGTAATGGATTTGCATCTCTGGAGTAAGAAACTGCAGTACGGAAAAGTTCATGGGGACACATGTAGCAAAACTTGTCTGATTTCATCCTAACGGTCTGTATTGATCTCCTATCAAATGTGATACAGATGAGGCTCCCCTTCTCTCAGACCAGCAGAGCTTTTCCTCCTGTTCCTTGCCTTTCACACACATGTCCCTGAAGCAGTTTTCTGTACTGCACTAGCTGATCCCAAAGGCATGGGAGGGCTCTGCTGGCTGCGGGAACTAGCTGGCAGCTCTTGGGATCAGGGCTGGCTCTTCCTCATTTACCACTGCTGAGCACACTGGAGCTGGTGACCACCACCAGGCACCCTCAGCACCATTACACTTATTGAAGGGAGGCTCTTCTGGATGCAGTTTCTTTGCTGCTGTCCTTCTATACCCTGTTACTTTTTTGTGCTGTTCATTAAGTCCCAAAGGCAGTTGAGAGTCTAAATGAAGTTGTTTGTTTTTTTTTTTTCCTACTAGAAATCAGGCCTCCAAATCCTTCAAAATGAATGGGTTGGGCATGCTGAGGGAAGCTTGGCAGCATCTCCTCTTTGCCCTTTGAAGGACTTGCTGTATTTAAAGGTGGCTTCTTCGACAGCGCAATTTCTGTTGGGTTCAGTGTGGAAACAGAAGCCATTAATCAAGGTTGGAGCTGGCTGGGGGTAGGATCTGCATCTGTGGGTATATGTAGTCCCAGGTCTATGGATCCCAGACCCACACCACAAAACTACTCAGAAGCGAGGGAGCAAAGAAGAAATGAGGGCACCTTATGGTAAGATCCTGAGAAGCGGCTTTGGTTAAAGTAAGAAGGGATGGGAAGAACAACCCCTTTTGGATGACTGAGACGGAAGCAGTATGCCATCCATATAGCCTCAGGTTTGGGACCTGGGGAAGGAGACTCTCCTGGCTCAGCGTGACTTACTCCATTTGTGTTTTCTGACCAGGTATTACCCTCCCTCTCTCTCCACCCACCCTCTCTTGCCTTCCCTAGGTACATACATACCTCAGGCTGCGGGCATAGCACTCCATCCACACGAATGGAGACACAGCAGGCAAAAGAACAGCACTGCTCCAGGGGACCCCAGGAAAAACTACCCCTACATGGATGGAAGCTTCAGTGAAGATGACTGGGACAAGACCAGCAGGTACGGAGGGTGGGAGGAGGCAGGGAGGCGCATCTGCAAATGTGGGTGTCACTGTGTAGGGACAAGGGGGCATGGGAATGTGATGGATGTCCCCATCTTGGCATCAGGCAGCCACGGGGAGGGGTGCTGGGATGGTGACCTGCTCTGTCAAACCACCTCCATATTGCCAGGTTACCCTGGGTGTAGCTCTGTGGCACCTCTGCCATGGCCAGGTGACATTTGTGTCTGGAGTTATGGCGGTCTCAGCTGCACGGACCACAGGTTCTTACCACGTCTCATACTCTTGCCATGTAAATGTTGCAGTATTTTCATAGTTCAGGTGTAATCAATATGGTCAGGGCTGTCCCCACATGTGTTGGCCAGACTTTATTGAGTGAGGATGCAGCTTCACAACAGCTCAATGCCATGAAGCAAAAAAGGCCAACCAAAGCTCTTGGAAGACCAGTATGAGGTTGCATGTCCAAGTTAAAATTTCCCAAAGCTGTGACTGGACGTCTCTCTCTATCGCAGTTGGGCCCTTCCAACACCACAAACAAAGCCGCACTGAATGAACGTGGTCAAGTTAATCCCCTAGCTCAGCCAGCGTGGGAGAAATCCCACAACACCTCCTGAGCCCATGGAGGAGGCTGCAGCTGCCCCTTGCTTTGGGTGAAAATCCTACTGGATCTGCCCTGCCCAGAGGCTACCCCT
Organism: Cariama cristata; assembly: GCF_000690535.1. NCBI lineage: Eukaryota > Metazoa > Chordata > Aves > Cariamiformes > Cariamidae > Cariama > Cariama cristata. The sequence goes on along the minus strand of NW_009635054.1, from coordinate 74,276 downwards.
TGCTGAGCCTCACATGGTGGAAAAGTCTCGTTGCTTTGTAACTAACCCTCCCCTCGACATCCTCCAGAGTCCCCACAGTTGTGTGTGTCGTGTTGTTACTGTCGGTTCTTTTTTTTTTTTCTTTCCTTATTTTTTTCCTTAACTTTTGTTTGTCCAAACAAAACCCTTAGAACATCTCATGGCCATTTCCACCTATTTAAAGATGATCAAACTGGCAGGAAGGCTGGCAGCGGCAGAGACTTTGTTCTTGTTTTGCCTCTCAGCAAGAGCCAGCTCACAGAGGTCATTGATCCCTCGTGGCCTTCCCAGCGAGGCTGCCGACAGCTGAAGTTAGCAAATCTGAGAGCTTGAAGCCCTGCATGTCCCTAATGAGGGCTCGGAGCCCTGATGTCAAAGTGCAAGTGA
>NW_009635054.1:59993-73840 GCF_000690535.1 Cariama cristata | reverse complement strand
GCGTGTCATGCGTCTAAACCCTTTTTATTTAGGGAGAAAAACAAAATGTCTCTAACTCTGGCTGCCTTTAGCCTGGAAAAACCTGCTGACCCAGTGGTGTGAGAGGCCATCCTGATTCATGCACGTCCTGGATGTGTTTGTGATATTGCTGATTTGAGAGGCAAGAAGCTGGTAACTGGAAGGGACGTTTGCCTCTTTGGGAACCTAGGAGCAGAGGAAGGAAATGAGTAAGGGGAAAGAATCGAAAATTCCTTTTGGGGGGAAATTTTGGTTTGTTTTTATAAAGTCTTGCTGGGTGTTTTTTTGACCTTTCTGCCTGGTGTAAAGGCTACTGTCCTTTAAAAGCTGATGAAAGGTAGGGGGTGAATTTAAAATACAATAAGCCATGTCAGATACTGTTCTCCCCAGGCAGGCCACAATGCCACAAGGAGCAAGAGCATGTGTGTTTGAGTTTCTGTCTGCTACAGACTCCCATTTAAACCAGTGGATGAAAAACAAAGCTTGTGCTAAAGATTTTCCAGTTAATAGAGATCTGGAAAAAGCTCTATTAATAGCCCAGGGGATCATTATATATTTAATGGAGGCCAACCTATCTTTTGACTTGTATTCAAGTAAAATGTTTTGACTTTGCAAAGTGACTCTGGTGGATGAGCATCACTTTCCCTCTGCAGCGCTGATAAGTATCAAGCCATGAGAGATGCTGCCAGATGTTGCAGCTGTGGAGCATCATCCATGCAGCTCCTAATAAGATGCATTAGGGCTCCTCTAATGTCACTGTCCCTTTGGGGTCTTTCCCCATGACCCATCAGTGGGTTTATCATGACCTTGATTTAACACCACAGGGAGTTTCCTTCAAGAGGCTCCTGTTAAACTGAGTGCTGACGGTCTGAGCTTTGCACAGAGTCTGGTGTTCAGTAAGCAGTGTCCAGTGTCACCTACTTCTCTGGCTTGTTCAGAGGACTTCAGCATGTTTAATTGCTATTTGCTTTAGAAGTCCGATAATTGACCCTGGCTTGTGGTCAGAGGTCAGGTGGGAAATTGCAGAACCACCAGCAAGATGCACATGGTGTTTACGTTAGCATGTGTTTGTACCAGCTTGAGAGAGGTTCTCTCTATCCTTACTCTCTGTTGTAGACAGAACTTGTGGCAATCTTTACACAGCTGTAAGTGCCGTGACTGTTATACAGAAAAAAGAGACCTCCCGAAGGTGACAGCTCAGTTCGCTGGTCATCCCAAAGCAAATGAAACTTGGTTTGTATGGGTTATACATGACACTGTTGATACTGCTGGCTGTAGTGTGCATTTGCTTGTCCAACCCAGGGCAATCATTTTTATATACATCTTTGCATTATTTACTCTCATAGAGACCTAATGTATTTATCATTTTCTCACCATGTCTGTTACCCTCTGTGTTTTTCTCTCTCTTCTCAGGTGTTCTGTGTCTCAGATCTGAGCTCTATCCCATCAGCCTTTGTACTAACAGTCTCTGAGGCTCCTGGTTTACCCATAACGCATCCTTTTTTCTTTCACTTCTCTATTTCACCAAAACGTCTTCCTAAACCTACAATCTTCCTACAGGCACTTTTTAATTTACCCTTTGAACTTTGACATTACTACACCAACTTAATTCTTCCTTTGAAGGACACTTGCCCCGTTAGTAAATGCATGGAGGTCTCGTATTTGGACTCTTGTTTGAAAAGTTCATATTGTTTGCTTTTGTATATGAAGACTCTTCAAGTCTCTGCTTTTACTGGTGAGACACTTGCTGTAGCCTTGCGGCTTTCATCCTGCTGCAGAAGAGTGCTGACAATGTTTGGTTCCTACGTTACAACAGATATCCCAACCGCCAAAATGGCCTTGAGACCACTCATGAGGATAGTTTTTGGCGTGTTTTTGGAGAAGCTTTGGAGGATTTGGAAACATGTGGCCAGTCTGAACTTTTGAGGGAGATTGAGGTAAATCACTTTCTGAATTTGCTGTTGATCTGACTATTTTGCTTTTGCCATAAACGTTCGATTGTTTCCCCAGATCTGTTAGTTGCCCGTAGCATCCCTGTGCTGCCAGTGGTGTGAAGAGGGGTTCGAGTTTAATCTGTGTCAGTGTTTGTGCTAATGGATAACTATGTCTCATTAGACAGTTGCTTGTGTGCACTTTTTCCCTGAGCTGATGACTTACCCACCAGGAACTCCACGCTCTTTTTGCAAATTGTTGCTGGCCAACAGTCTTCACATGACTCTTGGCAGACCTTCCTTATCAAATGGTAAACCCTCTGCTTGGAGAGATACTGTCTGTCCAAAGCACTTAAAGGCCAAGCAAAAGGAGCCCCCCAAAACTCCACTGGGACTAAAGCCTTGGCTTACTTCAAATATAGACAGACCCAACATATATCTTGCATTCAGCTGTCACTCTGCCGGAAACTATTTCAGTGAAATAGGTAATTGGAAGCTTTTCAGCCAGCCTTCCCCGTGGAAAAATCTGAGAAAGTAATTGCTTCCTGCAGAAATAAAGGTGTTTCCTCTCTTCAGGAATGACTTTCTCTTTTCTTTATCCAAAATGCTTTGGAGGTCATGTTATTGTGTCCGGTTATAGGATGAGGAGCCTGGATTTCTAAGCCGTGGGATGCAAATAAAGGCCTCCCTCGAGACTGTCAAGCAGCGGGAAGCAAACCTGCCTGGCAGGATGGGACCGTGCTGCTCCCCTCCCCAATTCAGCTCCCACAGCCCGAAAGAAGGAGCGGGACCTTGCAAAATCCTCTGTCCCCCTGCCTTCTGGATGCAGGGGACTGGGGAAAGCTCACTGGGTTGTGTCCTCCATCACCCCCAGTGGGACTGTTTTTATGCACAATTGCATATCGCCTAGGCTTCAGAGAAAAAAGGCAATTTCTGAATAATTGGAGGTGGAAAAGTCCTGTTTTGGTCTATCTGGTCACAAGGGACTTAGTAATTGTTCTTTCATCCTTGATCCTTAGCAACTGTAAGTTGGGGAGGAAATCTCAATTAAATTTCTTGTGTTGAAATATGAAACGATGTATTTATTATCTTAACTGCTTAAGAAAATGCTGACTTAAAAAAAACCACAACACCACACAAAACCTCAAACCCCCAGCCCCCCCAAACCATAGCTTCTTCCTTTGATCACTTATTTCCTGGACCTGAATGTATTTAGAAATTAGTTTAGGCAACCTTTCTGAATGGTTGTTGACTGCTTAAGAAAAAGTACTGCCCTGAAATGATGCGTAAGTGTTTCTCTTCTGCATAATGGCTGGCATCTAAATATAAAAGAAGGGATTTGTTGGACTACTGTGAAATGGCAGGATAGAGAAAATACCTTTCTGCCCAATCCTTTTCCTTTTCCAGGGAGCTGTGGTGCAGAGATACGTGGGCTTTTGATTCATGCTGTTTTAAGGCTTTGGAGCTTTGAGAGCTACAGCAATGCTTTTAAAAATGTAAAGAAATTTCACAAAAACCCAAGCACCTCTAGGGTTTTGGTGTATTTAGCACATTTCTAGAATATTTTGGAAAGTTCTGGGGACAAAAGGAAAATGCTGTGTTTTTAGCAGAAGTCTGATGGGTTTCAACTCTTCTTTTAGCAAATCCAAAGTACCACTGATCTGTTCCTTTTTCTCCATGTGCCCGTCCTTCCTGAGGCATGGTGTGGGATGTGCAATGCTCATTGGGGCTTTTGCTGTATCCAGGATTCTAAGCCCCAGCTCCTGACCTTCTGTGATCTTATGACAGTCACAGATTTTATTTTTTTCTTAATTTCTTTTTTTAATTTGACCCTTCGTGCTCCACATTTGAAAAAGAATAAGAGTCATGCAAGATGACCCAAGGTAGCCTGGAAACAGGTTCACACACAGTAGCAATCCACTCCCAGGCTATGGGGTATGGGTAGAAACAGGCTTTTTCCAGTATGTCTAGTGGAGCCTGTGTCCCCGCTTTGCTTTGAGTGCCACCAAGATACGGGGAAAAATAACGTGGGGCGGCCACAGGCTGGAGAAGTCCAGAATTGCCCTTTCTGCTGCTTGCACTTAACCCAAAGCACCTAGCAAACTGCTTATGATGCTGCAAGGAGTATTTAAACACTTTGAAGATGGAGGAGGAGTTGAATGCTGTTGGGTACTGGCCTGTTACGGTATTTGCAGCACGTGAGGGAGGACAGTAGCACAACGTGCACAGACCTTTCTGTTCTCCTTACTTGCTTGGCAATGCTGGTGTTGGTACGGCATGGCATGGTGTCCTGGGGGGTGTTGAGCCTGCCTGAGGTCAGTGAACAAACGTACCCTGGGTGGCTGTACTGCTGTTTGTTAATCTGTGTTTCAAGTATGTGGTAAGTCAATGTCCTTCCAGCATGTAGCAGGTATTTGAGTTTTGTCCAAACTCGAGCTGATGAAGTGATTTTTATGTGAAGACCTGAAAAGTGCAAAGCTAAAAGGTTTTCTGTATTTTATCCATCCCTATTTGGGATAATGTGGGTAGTGCTGGCATTTTCATACTGCCACCAGAATTTGCTTTATTTGCCTTTATTCCAGCTTGGAGCAAAGAGCTGGAGAGTCTTGGTTAGAGATTTAGTCAGATGATATTTCCCTTGTGCACAGGAGCAATTGCTCTTTGACTTGCCACATTTAACATTGCAGAATTTTGCTATCTGCTCCCTACCTTTCCTTTTCTTTCTTCTACCTTTTGACATTTAATGGGACTGCAGACCCTTGGAGCCTGAACTTTGAAATGACAGTTTTCATTACGCCGTTTAAATGGACTCTGTGACCTGGAGCCAGTAGAGGTTCCACAGGCTGGATTCTTGACTCCTTCGTTAGCTTTGATCAATGTAATCTCATTAGTGAAAAGCATTGCCAAATGGAGTAGAATCTACGTAGGGGCATCTTTTAATGGATGCTATCAAGGATGACCAGGCTTAAATACTACTTAATTTCATATTTTTAACTCAGTTTTGCTCAGTGACAGCTCCCATTTACTGACAGATAAAATCCTAATTTCTGTGCTGAATTGGCCTCAGTGGAGTCCAAGGTATTGACTTCCCTGGGCCATTGCCAGCACTGTGCAACGCCTTTGGTGAGCTGCAGCCTGCAACGGTAGGCTGCAGAGCCAGGCAAACACTGGTTCCTCTGGGAGACCCCTGAGATTCGGATGTTCTTCCTTCTTGACTACCAAGAAGGTTCCTGCACAAGATGAGGCCTGCCTGGCCCTGTGTGTGTAGAAGACGTCATGAAAAAATAAGGAAATGCTTCACAAATGCTTCCTTCTGAGATAAAGCTCCACGTTGGGGTCGGGGTGGAGAGCACACAGCAGATCAGCAATAAGCCTGGCAGCAGGCTCCTGAGGTCTGGAAAAGGCTTTTGTAACTAACTGGAAGAGCTTCTTGGTACTTACTTTCTGATTAATGAGAACAATGGTGCCCCCCTGTTGTTGTCTGTGCCACTTTTGTTGCCGTGTGGTCCTTCTCTTCCTGCTACTGGCTCAGCAGTGACTTTGTGCCCTCACCCTACAGGCATCCATCATGACGGGGAGCGTGCACAACCTGGGTCTGGAAGGCAGCAAACTGCTCCTGGACTCTGTCAACCCATCAGGACTGAGCCCGTTGAGGAAAGCAAACTCCAGCTGTGATGACAGACAGACTGAGGGAAGCAGCTCCCCTGCCAAGAAGAATGAGAGGAACCTGGACATGAAGAAGATAGAGAAGGAGATGCAGGAAATCATGTCCCCTACCCCCCTCGAGTTTCACAAGGTCTGTGTTGCCAAGGGTTGGTCTGCCTGTGGCACTGTGGTACCTCAATGATTAAAGATGTAGAAGCGCTGCAACCCTGTAGAAAACCTCCTCTGTTCAGAGGGACCCCCAGAAAATGTTACTTGTTAAAACTGGCCCCCACCAAGGTCTGCAGCAAAGGTTTCCAGATAGTCAGATTAAGATGAAGGGGCCTCTTCAGAAGAGTAACAGGATTTAGCTGCCATGCTTCAGCAGGGTTCAAACCTGTGCTTTGCTGTTTCCCTTTATTATGTGAGATTTCCAGGTCCTTGTGTTCTGGAGTTCATTAGTTGGTGCTACAGATACAAGTGAGGGAGCTCAAAGTATGGCCCTGTGGAGACCCATCAACCCTTTTCCAGTGGTACACTCCATTCAGTAGGCCACTTTTCATAAAAAAATAACTTAAAATAACTTAAAACCAACTTATTTTCCCTCCTGTTCCACTCTACCCCCAGCCTTTCCTGAAGAGGTGCAAATGGTAGGACTTCAGCAATGGGATACTTGTTTGAATTCTGTACCCAGCTGAACGTAGCCAGTTTAAGCATGGTGTAAGGCAATGGTAATTAGAAAAAGTAATTAACTGTAGAAGCTGCTGATGCAGAATGAAACCAGGGAAGGGAGCTGGAGAGGTTTCAAAAAATTTGATTGCTTTTTTCTTTCCTAGTGTGACTTTAGAATGAAACCTGCAGTTACAGTAGCTGGAAAAAACAGCTTTTTCATGTTTGATCTGCTCTTGTCCTTCAGGGCATGGCAAATGTGTCTTTAAATAAAACTCCTTCGTACCTGAAGGAGGAGAGCTGTGTAATTAGGCATGTTATAGGGTGACTCTTCATTCTGCTGGAGCATCTGGTGTTGGCTGTGTTTGGAGATGAGTTTGAGGCCAGTGAGCTGCTCCTGTGCGTCATCCTGGGCACTGTCCTTCCCAAGGACTGCACATCCATGAGACTTACCCAGCCAAGAGCACAGCGATGGAGTTAGAGCTTCACGGTAGAGATGCACTCCCAGTTCATGGGAGGCAAAGGGAGATTTTGGTGGTGAATCAGTTGTCCCTGGCTCCCAGTGTTACCCTGTGGCAAGATACACTTCCAGCAGGGCACTCCTCCTTTAGGTGAGGCCAAAGCATGATGTGCTCAAGGGAAGGGCGATGAGGTTACCCATTTCTTGTCCTCAGTACGTCAGCACTTATTGATACGAATTTTCTGAAAAGAACTTGTGAATAATATGGAGAAGTTTAGATGTTCCTGATGAGTGATGTATTAAAAATGAGCTGTCTTCACAATTGACACACTACATTGAAAATTCCCCATCAACGTGTTGATTTGTCATGTGCTGGTCTGGCATACACAGAGGATACACAGCATAACCTGGGCCAGGGAAGGCAATACTCCATTAATAACACTTGCTTTGTTGCTCTTTGCATGAAATATGGCAGATGTCTGTGTTACACTGCTTGCATTTCCTTCCACATCCTCGGGAGAGGGACTGTAGTTGGTTATATGCCACTCACCAAAGCACTTCTCCATGTGATCTACTTAAGATCTGGTAAATAAGGCTCCATCTGTGTTAGCTGCCCAGGCTAAGAAAAATCTGCCTGGGAGACCCAGGGTGGAATTGCTGTAGGTCTGCACATGTTACCTATGTTGTTCCTATCCTGCCAGCCCTGCACATCTCCTCCTTCCTCTGCTGCATTCAAATGTGTTTTCTGTTTCTGCCTCTCCAGATGACACTCCACAAAGACCCGGAGAGTGAAGACTTTGGATTCAGTGTGTCAGATGGCCTGTTAGAAAAAGGTGTCTATGTAAATATGGTCCGTCCGGATGGGCCAGCAGATCAGTGTGGCCTCAAGCCATATGACAGAGTGCTTCAGGTAATAAATGCAAAATGCAGTTCTGGAGGCTGGGACGGAGTGAATGAGTGGCTGAGAGGAAGAGAGAAGTGAGACCCATCCATGGCAGCACTAACTTTAATGAAAGGTAATAGTTAGCCAACTAGGTGAGCTCTTAGCCACCGAGCACTCCATGAGACCTGTGTTTTATAATGAGAAATCACTAGGTACTACCCACAGGTGGTACCCCTAGGTTACACCTATTCCAGGACACAACCTATCCTGGTACTGGCCTTTTTGAGCTTGGACAACTCAAAACAACCAAAAAGCTGTGTTGCTTCCTCTCCTCACCCTCAGTCCTTTTCCTGTCACATAAAAGGGTGATTTTTGGATGAACGAGACACTATTGACCAATATGTGTTCCTGCGAAGCCTCATGTGGAGTTAAGTGGTGTGCATGAAATTCTGTGCATGCCTTTGACAACTAAAAGAGTTTTCTAGGAAATATATCTTTCAAGCAAAGTGTTTTTTATGGATATTTTTCTTTGAAAGATACTTGATCTGAAATAGCTGATGCAGAAACAGAATAAAAACTCTGGTCAAAAGCACGGTCTGTAATAAATATGACCTGGGCGTATTGGACTACCAGAGAAGACAATAAGAGCGTGGTGAGTTTTGGATATTGGAGAGGAACTTTATATGGATGAAAAACAACTATTTTAGATTTGGGGCAACTCAAACAGCAACTGAGAAATGAAAATGAAATTTTTCCCAATGGAAGAATTGCCACCATTTAGAAATGCAGATATTGTGGCCATATTTGGAAACACTCAGAAAGATGTTTAGTTTTACTAATTTCTAGGCGGGGGTTGTTAGCAGTAGGATTAGAGCCAATGTATTATGTACATCAGGTAACTGGAGAACTGGCAGCACTGTGGGGAACCTTGTTTAAGCTTGTTATGGTCTCCAGCCAGTTGGCTGCTATACAATTATTCCTTCTCGGCTTCAAATAAAAGATGGTGCAAGAATGAACAAGAAGCTAATTAGGCTCTGGGCTGCCTTTCTGTTGAATGTTGGATGTGTTGCTTTTTGTGAGTGCCAAGTGCTCTGGGAGGTGTGCCCAAAATCCTAAACAGAGCAGCGTGGAGACTTTCGACACCCCCCTTCCACATGCTGTGCCGCTCGGCTTACACCTACAAGAAGACAAGGTGATTGCCATCACGTTGACATATGGAGTTGTGAATTGAGGGATTGCAGACCTGGTGCAGGCAACTCCCATCAAGAAGTACAGAGATGCATTGCTGAGGATGCTTCGCAGTGCTGCTGAGAATGGGCATGATGATGTGCCTGAAGGCCAGTGAAGCACCTTGTCCCCGCTGTAACAGACCCTCTGCCTCTTGGCTGGATGGATTAGCTGGAGCGTGGCATTACACTAATGGCACTTCTGCACTGGAACTGCCTGGCTGACATACAGCAAAGGCAGAGTAATCTCCTGACTTATCTTTCCTTGCCCACGTGTGGTCTAGAAATTGTCCTTAGTTACTGCACTGTAAGGAGCAGTATTGGGGTCAACTGTGCAGACACCAACTGGGGCAGGGGGATGCTACTGCTGTCGCAGAGCCCAGCTCCATGGGCATGCGTTAATGCTGGGAAAGGGTTTTGAATGGAAGGGTTGCAAGGACTCAACCAGCCCTTACCCAGAGAAGGAAGCAATGCCTGGCCCCAGGGGTTATGTTTGCTCCGAAGGTGGGTGGGAAATTCCTTTTCCCTTCCCTGCTTCCCCTCCCTGTGCTGTTTGCCAGCCCTCTCCATCCTGGAGCTGTTGTGGCACCAAGCCCAGGTGCTCTGGTAGCTGTAGGTGAGAGAGCTGGGGTGGGTTCTTGCAGGTGACCCAGCCTAGAAATGTGCTTGAAGGTCTGCAAGAGACTGCAGTAAAAGTCCTTTCACTGCTGAATCCTGCAGAGAGAATTTGCAGCCACCTTCTGAGTCCATGTGAAATGCATCCAGACTCCTCTGAAATGAAGGATGTAAATGGGGAGAGGAGAAGCAGAAACTGTTCAGTATAGACTCAATTTACTGCTGGCTGAGTTGGAAAATTGTTGGCAGAAGCCTCAGAGTCTGACGTGTATTTGTTTTCTAGGCACTGAATACCCCACATCACAAATTTAAGGCCAGTAAAAGCCAAGCTGGCAAAAAAATAATGGAAAATGGCAACCTTTGTCTTACAGGCTTGAACTGGAGAACTGATTTTGAGCCCTGCACTGCTTAATAGTTGTAATACTGCCCCAGACACCGAGGGTCAGGGTTTATGTCTGATCCAGACTTTTTTTCCCCTTCCTCTACCAGTTATTGCATCACTTCTCAGCTAAGCAAGGATGGGCTCAGCCCAAAGGGGTGCCCCTGCTCTGCTCTGCTTTGAACCCAGAATCAGGGACCCCCAAGAGTTGTGTGTTTTCACAGATGTGGGTTAACACCAACCTTGCATTTTCTGACTAACAAACATGGTCTTTCTGTTGTTCCTCCCCATGGCACATCCTGAATCCATCCCGGCAGGTAAACCGCATCCGAACAAGAGACTTTGACTGCTGTCTGGCTGTTCCCCTGATTTCAGAGGCTGGAGATAAGCTGGACCTGGTGATTAGTCGAAACCCCTTGGCACTGGCTGCCAACGCTCCCACGGAGGGGAACAGAGAGCTGCCGGTGCAGGTGGCCCGTGGCACCGAGGTCAAGGCAAGCGTCCAGACGCTCTGAGCAGCAGGAGCAGAGCAGACGGTGTCCACGGCCCCTGCTTGAGCCATTGTGGTATTTGGGGTGTTTTTCCTGTTTTTTGCACTGGTATTTGTAAATGCTGTGTGTACCATAACGTGCAAGTGGGGAGGTGGGTCTGTAGACCGCCAAATATTGCTGGGAAGGTCGGAGCTGGATACATGTCTTGGGCTGTGGGCAGCGCTGGCAACAGGGCGAGCTGCCGACAGGAGGAAGGAGCATCCACAGCCATCACCCATGGCAGGGCATCCCCCTGTGCCCCGGCTGTTGGGCTGTGCAGGGTCCTGCCTCCGACATCCTCCTCACCCTGAAGGCCTTGGCCATCCTATAAACACACATGGTGCTATTATGTTCCTTGTTTGCTCAGTTAATCACATACAGCAAGACTGAAACGCCTTTCCTTTTCTGTTGTGCCCAGCCCCATCCTTTAAACACTCCTGATAAATTGATTTCCACAGCCCCTTGCACTCCTGGCGCAGGGCTGTGGAGAGTCCTGTTTAAGAGACATTTCAAATTGTGCTTGAGAGTGGCTAAATGCAATTCTTGTTCAAAAATTGGTATTTGCAGCTGCCTCCTGCCAGCCCTGTCTACGCTCCCCTCCAGGGCTGGCTCGCCCTGCGGTGGGATGAGGCACCTCATCTCGCCGTTGATTCCCGTAAGCAAGGTGGTGACCTGCGCTGGGGTGGTTGTTACAGAGCAGAAGGCCATACCCAAGGCTGAAGTCCTTGAATACCTGCCCCAGTCCCCAGCCACCTTGTTTGTCTGGGCTTTACGGAGATCTCTTGCTTGCAAACCTGGCCTGTGCCCACAAGTAAATAGCAGAATAGTGATCTTCCCAGGGCTGTCCCTGATGTTTTGCATTAATAAAACCTTGTCGTCTGCCATCAGGCAGTGGCATGAGAAGCCTTTTGTTAGGTGGAGGTTGTGTCCCCTGTGTCCCGCATGGGCTGGGCAGTGTGTGTGCCCACGCGGGTTCGGCTGCTCGCCCCCAGTCCGCCCGCCGTCACCTGTTGCTGGCCTTTCCGTGGCTTTGCAAGCATGATGCCCCATGGTCGCTCCCCTCCCTCCAGAGAGCCCTCAGCCCCACGGGGAAGAGGGACTGTGATGTTTGCATCGGTTTCCTCACCTGCCTGCCATGTTTCATGTATTAGCACTTTATGATGATGTTCATGTCCCGGTGGTGGCATGAGCCTGGCATCGCTTTCCCTGGGAAGGTTCTGGCACAGCGGAGATGAGGAGCTTGCTCAGTTGGACACTGCAGCCCCGGTGCCCACTGCCTCCGTTCTCCACTCACCTTTTTGGTTCCTCTGTCACCGCCTGCGTGCCGATGGTGTGCGTAGGGTGTCGGATGGGTGTACAGCACACGTTTGTTGCTTTGCTGAGCCAGGACTCATCGCCCCACCGTCTGTCCCTGAACCACTTCGCAACTCTGTCCCTCCACGATAGCGCAATGTATCAGGGTGTTTCTACCAGACACGTGCCCGGCCCCATCCAGCTATTTGTCGTAGCCATTTTCTCTTCAAGTATGCAATATCCCATACCATTGCTGCCACAAATAGATAATGTGCCATAATTGATACTGTGGAGCATTGACAGTGCAGCCGAAAGTGTTTTTATATGCAATATTTTGAGCAGTGGAAGCTCACTGGGGCTTCTCATAGGTTTTTAATGAAGACTTTTATCAAAGGCTTTAAAAAAAAAAAAAAAAGGAAGAAAAACTTAGTCCTTGTATCCCTTCCTATGCATTTTGAATGATATGAAGATGAAATGCATTACTTAAATGTGTATTTTTATCCATATATTAGAGTGTATTCCTTGTAAAGTATTTTTATATGCTAATTTTCTTATGTATCTATGAAAGCACAATATTTAAAAGTACAGCATTTCAAAGAATATTTTAGTCCTGTTTTGGACCTATTTGTAAATCTCTGTATTTAAATGGGATTGCAATGACTTTGACTTTTTTTTTTTTAATTAAATAAAAGCAAATGAAATGCATTTGGTTTGGTTCGTGCCTCTTTCTACTGGAGGATGATACTGAGGCAACACTCTGCTTCCAGGCCTATTTTAACTTGCCAGAGGACCCCCAGGTAGGAGACACCTCAGAGAGGGCACGCAGGGGGTTTTGCTGGAGGGCCACTGCTTGTAGGGCTACCAGTGCAGGGCTGGGGTTGTCCCTTGCCACCGTCCAGCAGCAGAACTTGGGTCGCTTCCCTCCCTGTGGACAAGGAGGCAATTTTGCTGTAGCTCTCAGTGATAAGAGCTGGAGATGCTGATGCACGTGGTCACAGCATCGCTTGCAGCTTCACTTGGCCACACTCGAAATCTTGTTGGGTTAAACCTGGGCTACTTCATGACAAAAGACTGATGCAACAAAGCATATGGTGGCCGTGACGTGGCTGTGGCAGCATTTGCAAAGCTATGGTTAATCCCTGGGGATGGGTTAGGAAGCCGCTGGAGGATGATGTGCTGGCAGGAGGTGTCCTGTCTGGTGCTTGGCACCCTGCAGCTCTAGTGGGGTGCCTTGGGGAGCTGCTCTGTGGTAGCCAAATTATCCCACCTCTGAAACCAGACATCTGAAGAGATGACTGCTGCGAACCCAGAACATAGTGCCTCGTGTCTGTACATTGAGGATTTCTTCCCTTTACTCTTACAAAGGGGTTTGGGGCACCCCTATGCTCCCAGTGTGGGCAGCGCAGCCTGGGACACTCCCTGGGTAAGGCCATAGGGAATCTCTGCTCACCAGCAAGGAAAGGGTGAGCTGGGTTTTGCAACCCTTCATGGCCAAGTGGGTATTGCAGGAATTTTCCAAGACTGAGCATGGTATGGAAATGCTCCTGGTTAGACCTGGGGAATCATTGCCATGTAAACAAGCCTTATCTACCATCTCTGGCCACCCTCCTGGGGTGCTGACTTCAGAACAAGGCCCTTCACACGTTTGGCACTGGGGACTTGCCAAAGCCGTGTGGAGCCAACCGAGGTGCTGGGGCAATGGCAGGTTTAATGAGCGCCTGTGCAACGTGACCGGTGAGGTTTCGTTGTGTACAGCAGGTAAAAGGTTAGCGCGGTGCTGCTCCCCCGGTATGTACTGCCGGTCACCTCAGTGGGCATCTGTGTCCCCTGCCGCTAACGTCACCTTGTGTCCCGTGGACCTCGGCTGAGGTGATGGCAGCCCATGGCAGGTAGAAGAAACCCTTCGACAGCAACTGTGGCACTTAGTGGCTTTTTAAATTTTGTTTATTGATTTTATTTTAACTTGAGACACGTTGCAGTTGCTGTCTGTGCTGATATCAGGCTACTCGGGCCAGGCATTGCAGGTTTTGCTGATGGGAGGAGAAATCCCTGACAAAGTCCTCAAACCGCACCCAGCAAAATAACCAAGCCTAAAAGAAGCCCCAGATAAAGACAGCTGTGGGGCTACACCTGGCCATGGGGCACTGGAGCCTCAGCAGTGATCAGGACCTGATGCACGAATGCTTTACTTTTCACAAACA
>NW_009635054.1:58014-59967 GCF_000690535.1 Cariama cristata | reverse complement strand
CCTCAAATCAGGACTTAAGGAGAGGCCTCGCTGGTTTAACCTTCATCTTTGACTGAACAGGCCATCAGCAACCCAGAAACGAGCAGTCCCATACACCGGGAAAAGAACTGGTTTTTTTTCTTTCGTTTTCTTCCTATTGGGCTTTGCTGGTGTATTTGAACCCCCACGGTAGTGGTGCCGTACAGCCAAGATGGTACAGATGGGCAGCTCAGCCCAATGGCAGCTTACATAGCTGCAATCGTCTCCTGTGACAGGGGGGGCTCCTGTGAAGGCAGCCAAGGAAAGCTGGTGTCTGCACTTGTAAGGACATCAGCACTCTAGTTTCGAAGCCAAAAAAAAAGAGGGAAAATGGACAAAAAGAAAAAAAAAAAGGTAACTTTCTCATGGCCATGTAAGACTCAGCATGCACCCAACTGCAGTTGATGAAGACTTGGTCTGGGGAAAACAAAGTGCCAGTGAAGTAAAGCCATGGGTTGGGCAAGACTGAAATGATGTGGGTTGGGACCAGCACTGACCCTTCTTCATGCTCACCCAAAGTCATTGCTGGGGCGGGGAAGCCCCCAACAGACCAAACCACTGTTGATGACTCAGGGATGTTTTAGCTCTTGCTGGGCAGTGCTCACACAACATCAAGGCCTTTTCTGCTGCTCGGCCTGCCCGGCCAGCAAGAAGGCTGGGAACGCACAGGAAATTGAGTGGGGACACAGCTGGGACTGCCGACCCCAAGTGACCAACACTGTACCCCACACCATACAATGGGATGCCCAGCGATAAGCCTGGGGAGGGGGGAGGCGGCCAGGGGTGACCTTTGCCTAGGGACTGGCTGGGCATCAGTTGTTAGTGGTGAGAAAGTGTTTCCTTTCCCATCACTTGTTTTTCTTGGTTTGGTTTTTTTTCTTCCTCTTTGCTGTGTGGGCTTTCCCCCTCCCCCTCCCATTTTTTTAATTATTAAACTGTCTGTATCCCAACCCACAAACCTTTTGCACTTTTACCCTTCCGATTCTCTCCCCATCCCAGTGGGTGAGGGGTTGAGCAAACGGCTGTATGGGGCTGAGCTGCCGACCAGGGTGAAACCATGACCGACAGAAAGTCAGATAGTGAGCTGGGCTAAGCACCTTACTGAGCTGGGCTTATATAAAATGAAATATTTTATAAGGACAAAAAAAACCCCCAAAAACCAAGCAACAAACCAACAACCCCACAATAAATAAAAGGTTTAAAGGAAAAATTGAGCTACTCACCAAAAAAAAAAAGCATCCAAGACCATAGCTGGTTTATAAAGGGAAGTTTTATTTTCAGTTATAAGGTGATTACAAACTCATCTAAAAAAGCAAAGATGACTTAAAAATATCCATATACATTTTATTTATCTAAAAAGCAAAACAGAAACTGCAAAATACAAACATTTACCATATACACAAAGGCTAGAGTTTTTAGGATTAAATTACAGTCCAGGATTTTTTTTCAAATACAAATATTCCGTTTTGGAACACACACAAAAAATGTTTTAAAATGTTTTAAAAATATTTTTTAAATTGTTTTTTTTTTAAAAAAAAAGTTCAGATGACATTTTTAAGGAGGCCATCATCAGTGTCACCTCCTTGCTGTATGTGCTACTCATCACATTACTGTAGTCACAGTTGCTAGAAATTTAAATAATAAAAAAGCCACCACTGTTTTTTTTAGCCAACTACATCAAACAAGATGGACCACCTCTTATAACGTGAAGTCCCTGGCAATGTTATCAGGTAACAATCACAACATTACACTGGAGAAAAACAACATCCTATTGAACAACGAGCACTTCAGAACAGTACTGGGATGCTGCAATGCTGAGAGACTGTTGCTGGCTTCCAGGACATGAGCAGGTAACAAACTCTACTTGTCCCTCAGGAATTGTTTTTTCAGCCTCTCAACATGATTTTGCCACTGTTCTCCTTTTTTTTTTTTTTT
>NW_009635054.1:55370-57847 GCF_000690535.1 Cariama cristata | reverse complement strand
TTTTTTTTTTTTTTTTTTTTAAGAACTGTATATTTTCCCCACTATTTCTTCTGATTTCTCAAGTCGGGCCACATTTTGCTTGTGCTGCAAATGGGAAAGTGAGCAGCACTGTCCCACTGCGTACCACAAAGCCAAACCATGGGGAGGAAGCCTCCAAAAACTTGCCCCTTTTTAAATTGTCTTTCATTTACTTTACTCCTAAAGCTCAGGGCTGTCTAAAGCTTGCGGCAATTAAATTCTAACACTCATTATTTCAAATTAGGATACAGCAGTGACACCAAAAGGTCATGTCTGTTCTGCCATTCAATAGCCCAGCAATACCAGTAGGGTCAGGTCTTTCAAGTTGCAAACTGTGTCATTAAAATTTTCCACTTTTGATAAAGAAGAGTGAGCGATTTGTTTCCTAATGTTTTCAATCTGGAAAATTTTGAGCTTGCTTGCTTTTTTTTTTTCCTCAAACGGCATTGAAGCTTTTTCTACTCTTACACTGATAATTGGAAAAAACCTGCAAAAATTTGGACTTTTTTCTGTTTATTTTTTAATAGAAACAAACAAATTCAGTTGGTTGGTTGGTTTTTTAAGTGGCAAAGCAGTGTCCATGTACAGGTTTATTTCGGGCTGGCAGAAAACAGCCATGATCTGGAGGAGGGTGCAGGGCTGGAACAGGCAGTTTTCCAGCTGGGGCTGGTGCTGGTTATGCTCAAATCTTTCTTGAGCAGGCTTTCCCATAAACTCAAATTGACCATTGACACCCATAGACAATTTTTGTGACCAACATTATGGAGCTCAGGCGGCCTCTTTTGCACTAGTTCATGGGTTCCTTACGTGTCAAGTGTCACCCAACCAACTGAACACTTACTTTCTTAAGCTTATCTTTGATTACAAGAAATAAAACAAGCTACTAGGGTCTGACAGTTCCTGACCTTTGCTCATGCAAACATACAAATATACAACTACACCTCAATCCTAATCACAAGGCTTTGGATGCTGATTTTGGAGGAAACAAGTCCAAAGCAGCTGCCTGAACCCACATCACACCGCACCTCCCATACCAGGAGCCATGTGGCACTTACAAGGAGCCAGGAGAGTTTTCAAGTCCACCCTTAAGGCTTCCTTGAAGGGCCTGGTCCAGGATTTTGTCATTACTTTTCCACCACCCCCAATTTAAGAAAGGCCATTTGGACACTGGCTCTTTGCAGGCAAGTGGTGCCTAAACCTTTTCACTCCTCACTCTAAACGGCTCTGCAAGACTTACCTACACACATGATTTGCAGCCTAGGAATAGAAGCAATATGTCCTCACTTGTGTGCGTGCATATGAGGGTGGAAGATTTCATCTACTAGTCTACTTACACACAGATTTATTTTTTTTTTTAACTGAAAGTGAGCAACTTCCATTGAATCTCCTGGAAATGATGTCAGGGTCATCTTTCTTCCAAGTGTACTTGAGCTGCTTAACTAACTTGTCCACTCCATTCAATGCACAGCTTATTTAACATTTTATATACATTATGCCTCCATGAGTGATCCTGCAGTGACCACAAGACATGGAAGCTAATAATCAGTTATTCAAAAACATTCAGATCCTTCTCCCACGGATGGAGTTTTGCCATCGATGCAACAAGTGGGAGCTTTGAACCCAAGTGTGACAAGCACAACCTCAATGAAACTTAAGTCTCCCTAGCAAATAAAAACAGACTAGGAGGAGACTTGTAAAAGGCCTATCAAATGGAAATGTCCATGTATCATCAGATTGACTTGTCTAACGCTGAGACAGAAGAGGAACCAGGAGTATCTGCAGTTGAGAAAGGAGGATGCACACAGGACTGAAAATAGCTGCAGAAGATGCTATCCTGACGGTGACATTAAAGGCTCTGCTGATGGTTGGGGTTTTTTCTGTATTACAGCAACCGTAAGGCTGCACCTTTTCTTTTTGTTTTGTTTTCCTCCTCTCCTCAAGAAGAGCAGTGAAAATCAGTTTTGCTGAGCTGTTTCCGCAGAGCGTTCCTAACTCCCCTCCACTCCAGGAGCTGTGCTGCTGCTGTGGGGTGACCACTAGCGTTGGTCTAGATGGCAAATACAGCTGCTAGGTTTTTGTATTTTCATTTACAACACAAGAACAAATCCATTGTGGACCTACTATCTTATACTTTAAAGAGGACTTTTCTAAGTGTGTGGATTTGTTTGGACCAGATGAAAAGGAAAGCTACAGATAAGAAGAAAAATGAGAACAACAACAACAACAAAACAGTTCTATTTATGAAATCATACTGTTTAAATACAAAATACAGACTACTGGTAAAGTCCCTTACAATAGATGTTCATTCAGTGAGATCATAACTAGTAACAGGTGAACTGAAAAAGTTTGGAATATTGAGAAAAATAAGAAACAGGTCAGAGAATCTTGTGGGGTAAATGCTCCCCTTTACATTTCTACTACCTCTTGATTTCAATTCAGCTGGAAATAAATCCTGCTGA
>NW_009635054.1:42822-55339 GCF_000690535.1 Cariama cristata | reverse complement strand
AAACGCTGCCGTTTTCAAGCCCAGAAGAACCCATGAATACAAAGGTACATGAAATATGAAAAGGTGTAGGTTTTGTCTTGTTTTATTCTGGTTTAAATTCAGGGATCTGGTTCTAAAAATCTCATGCCAAAACTGCACTAACTTTTCCCTGGATCCAAACCAGTTCATCTATGACTAGTCATGATATTTTAATGTAGAGTTCCTCATTTACATAAAACAGGTAAAATAGGTCACAAGTGTTTAAACAAGTAAATTAGGAAAAAAAAAAATCAGTTGTATTTGCAGTCAGAAATAGGTAGAAAACACAGACTTTTTAAAAACATTATTTTTTAATAAATTTGGCAGAGAATCATGTTGAAATGCAAATTTATCACCAAGAAAAGTTCAGAAATCTGATAAAAGTGTTAGGAAAACCCCCAAAACTGTAAAAATGTGAGTGTGCTCATTGGAACTCAAACCCCAGACAAAACAAGAGGAATTAATTATTTTTTTCTTTGGAGGGGAGGGAAGAGAGGACAGGGGAACTGTTTTCCAGAAACAACAATTTCTTAGCTCTTCATGAGTCCCAGCCCTCCCTTGCAGTCATGCTAAAAAAGCACAGCAGGGCGAGACAAATTGACGTAGAGAACGCTTCAATGAGGTTGTTGCATATGTGCGAGACATTTTCACTTGGTACATGGAAGCGACTGATTTGAATGGCACAGTTTATATCGGACTGGGGCTGGGTTCTAGTTCTCTAGTAGTCGTACTTTGAAAGGTGTAGTATTAACCCTCTGGTTCTTCATGCAAAGACACTCTCCACAATGTGGGAGATGGCTAAATACCCAGCTGACTGACTGGAGACATCTCTGATGTAGCCAAACCATTTTTTTTCTCTAACTAAAGCTTGTTTCAGCTCTATAGCATGAAAGTGATGTGTAAATTATCTCTCAAACACAACTGTATCACAATGTACATATAAACGAAAAACCAAGCATCAGTGTTTCATCTGCACTCACATAAACCATTAATTTAGACCCCCGCTAACCTGCTAATTCCTCTTCACCCAGGCACGAGTGCCTGCCACTGCAGACATTAACTGTAACTCAAAAATGAGGGTCCAAGCTGAAGCTCACTAAGAAAGTTATCTTTGATTACATTTCCTTGCCTTTGATGGTTAAAGGCTACTAAAAAAAAAAATAAATTAGCTGTATGTATGTTTCTTTATTTTGTGCACATGCAATAACACCCGCTGACTCACAGAATTCCTCCAGTGACCTTTGGATGGCTATTGCCACTGGCCCAGCAGGTGTTATTCGATGTTTGCCATCTCCAGCTGTGGAAAAGTTTCATTTATAACTTTCATAATACAGCAACCAGAAAAAAGAAAACAAAAGCAATTCTACTGTGGCTGGTTTTGTTGCTGCAACTCAGCTATCTATGTCTGATATAAAAAATGTGCACAAATTCAAATTAGGAAGATTTCGAAAGTTATAAATGCAGCCGCTTTTTCCTTTTTTTTTTAAAAAAAAATTATTTTGGTCCATCTTGTAGTCTTAAATCACTCCTTTCCTGTTACAAGAAAACCAACAAGCTAATTAACAAGTATTTGTGCTGTTGTGGCCTGTTAGCCGATGGGACAAGAAAAAAATAAAATAAAATTACTGTGTAGGAATGTTAAGAACTCGGTATGTTCCTGTTCAAATGCCCTCTGCCCTGACAGAGTAAGCTGACAGCAGATTAAGCAGATACAAACTCTGCTTTTATCAAGCATTTCTTCTAATACCTTTGGATAGCCTAACTGTGGTATCATAAGAAAAAAACCCCTCTCCCTCTGACACAATGCCCACAAGAAAAGGCTGAGTTTCGCCAGAGAACCTGTTCCCAGCACAACCTGCTCAAGTTTTAAAAAAAAAAAAAAAAAAAAGGCTCTTGCCCATGTTTTCAACAGTCTTCAGGGAGCAATTCCCTATGGAAACATCCACTTGGCCCACATAAAGCGGAACCCCCATTTCTACACTCCTTGTAGTGGTTTCTCGTCACTCTCCAGTCTACCCTGGAACAGTACGCAATTCCTTCTGACCAAATACAAACTCTTTCAGTGTCACATGTTTCCCTTGCTTTCACTTAAAATCCCCAAAGCCCTGTCTCTTCAGCAGGTAAGAGTCATAAGCCTCATCAATATGTCTGATACCCTCTACCCACCCTAAAAAACAAACAAAACAAAACTCAAAACTACGGTTTAACCCAATGATAGGCAAGGAGACTGGGGGCCCTAGGTCCACTGCTGCTAGTTAGTAACATGGGACAAGGGGCTTAGCCCTTTTGACTGTTCCCCCAACAGTAACGAACCCACCCCCACCCCCCCGCAATAAATAAATAAAGCAAATACTGGTTACTGAACTTGGCGAAGCATTTTTGAGATACATGGATGAAAAGCACCTGTTTGCTGAGTGATTATTATCTTAATCACTATTATTATTAACAATGTCTGTTACAAATACCGGTTATACCAGGTGTAGGTGAGCGGTTTTGTTCCTCCTGTTGGGGATGACCTGGTTTGTGTTCACCTTTGGATGGTCAGAGTCCAGAAAGCATGCTTTTATTTTTCTGCCCCAAACCCCTGTCCAATACTTAACATACAAACAAATGAGCAAGTGAACATCTAAGACATCCAGAGGGCAGATACTGCTCTTCCCCTCTTAGCTCCCCAGCACTTGCCCCTGCTGCCCCGGGGACAGGCTGCCCCTCCTAGTTTGCAGAATTCAAGCTTACAACAGTGCCACCACACTTAAAATATGCTTTGCTGGAAAACTCAGGAGCAGGTACTGAACCTCCCTGTTCACACACAAAGAGCAGGCATTTCACTTAAGTAAAAAATACCAAACAACCAAAACCAAAAAAAAAAAAGAGAAAAAAAAGTGAACCATGCCAAATCCTGCAAATGCCTTCCTAAAGTCCTCCTCTTGTCTGCATGACAGAGTCCCAATGCTGCGCTTGGGAGAGATGGGTGCAAGGCTTTTCACACCCAACTTCTCTGCCGCCCTTGCAAACTCTCTGCTCCCACTGCCCGGCTATATCTTTATTCAGTGTGCTAAACATAACTGTACCCTTTCCCTAATGTGACCCTGAAGCCTGTCATTTATCACAATTGAACCAGAGGGTGGAAATACTACACCTTTGAAAATTCTCTTGAAACAGCATCGGTTTTTTAATCACCTCTCTCAACAGAGCTCCTTTTGTGTGTTCTGTAGGTTACCCTGCTCCCAACCATACCAGCACCTAAAATTGCTTTCTGAGACTTGAATGTATTGCTGGCAAGACAATCAATTCAAGTGGTAAGGTGTATAATGTTTAGAGATAAAGATATACATATCTAAAAAAACCCAATAAGAGTAAATTCCTGTAATATGTCTAGTCTGATATGAAAGCTCTCCCTCTACAGAGAGACATCTGCTGTGATTACCTTACAAAATATTAAAAAAAAACACACACACAAAAAATAACTTTCTCTGTGAGAAATAAAAATAAATCCTAGTGCAAATATAAAGCTCTGTAAACCTGGTCCTATGAGAATCTATGGTTAGTAAACGGCAGTTAAAGCAGGTTTATCCTCTCACAGAGAGAGCTCACATCATGGTTTCCACAATGATATGAGTAGGCTTGATCAATCCGCCATTCGAAGTTCCATTGGGGCAGAAGGGGGTGCCACTCTCCGTTTCTTTGGACCATCGATTCACTTCCTTGGGGGCAGCCACTGCTTTTATCCTCTGAAAGAAAGAAGAAAAGCAAAGGTAAGAAGACCAAGCAGCCCCTGCGTCTCCATGCGCAGGACGGAGGACATGGCGATCTGAAGATGGGGATGGCGGCTGTCAGAGATGTGCGTGTGCCATGTGGTTCTGCAAGGACGTGGGGACCCGGGCTGTGGAGTACCGCGTTCAAATTTTGCTCAGCTGCAGAGTCTGACTTGACACAGGCAAGTCCGACACGAGAGGGCATTCATGGCGTTATCCAGTACGCTGCATCTTGGGCTTTCAGTGCTGCAGCTGCTGCTCAAATTATGTGCGCTCTCCTTCCTCGTTTAGAAACAGCTCTGCTTTTTAGCCTTGCAGCTCATTGCCAAGTGGCAACTTCTCTCCTACATCTCAGTTCACAAAGAACTAAATGGCATCTGACCAGTGTTTACTCTCTTTTCTTTCCTAACATGGTCTTTGAGGAGTGTTTTGGCTACTTTCAGACTTTTCTCTCAATAGATGGTGACAATGTAGGCAGGAAAATAAACACTCATGAAAACGCTCTGGCCACAGTTGAAAAAGACCATTAACACTTGGAGGAAAACAAATGCAAGCATTTGTGCTCTGGGAAATGTTATTTTTTTATTCTATTCTCTGTTTTATCCTAACCTGAAGTGTCCTACTTTCTCCTCCAAGGATACCCTGGGCTGCATTTAAGACCATCTCATTAGGCAAAACCAAAACTAATCCGAAACCTTAGAAGAGAATTGCTAAGTTTCACATTTGCACAGTCTCTAAAAACTTTCCACTGGAAGAGAAATAAACCAGAGGAACCTGTGCTGAACTGTGAAGGGCAAGAGATTGTCTGCAAATCCAATCCGAGAGGATCTGCAACGATGAAGTCTGAATCTGGCCCAAAGTTTTCCAAAGATCATGGCAATCTGGATCCAGTGTTTCAATTTGATTCATCAGGAATAAATAAAAAATTTTAAAAAGCTAAAAAGTAAAGCCCATTGGCAGGAGGGTTTGACTTTTATTCAGTCCCCCAGAGTGAAGGCCATGCCTGGGAGCCACACAATCCACAGGTAGATCCGAATTTCACTGAAATTCAAGGAGTTCTTACACAGACAAGTTTGACCCAGGTTGGTCTGTCTGTATC
This sequence comes from Cariama cristata, assembly GCF_000690535.1. Lineage (NCBI taxonomy): Eukaryota > Metazoa > Chordata > Aves > Cariamiformes > Cariamidae > Cariama > Cariama cristata. The sequence goes on along the minus strand of NW_009635054.1, from coordinate 50,467 downwards.
TCGTTTTCTCAGTGATTTTCAGGATGGTGCTTCCTTGTCCCTGCAATCTGGAGAAGAGAGATCTGGCACTCGGAAACACCTCAGTCCTTGAGAGCTTATCTGCACGTGGAGGCAACGATCTGCCAAGCTGGAAACAGCAGAAGTGGGATGTAAGTAAAATCACTTGGTGTTTGTTTGAGGACAGAAGCTTCACGTTTGTTCTGTTTCTACTGTTTGCCCAAAGGACGGGTGATCTTTAACAGTCTTCTTTGCATTCACTGCAGGAGTGGCACCCGACTTTGCTCTACCTGGACAAGGTGGCAGTTTTCCAAGCATTGTGCTTATTTTGTATAAAACACAGCAAGTTAAAGTTCCCTTTCTCCTCTAGACAGACAACTGGTTACTCTTACCTCAATGAGCGACCCATCTGACTGTATGATGCGGATGACCATCACCATAGGGATGCAGATCATGGAGGAAAGGGCAAGAACCCAGCCCAGGCCAATTGCCCAGTCTGGGTATGTGTAGACCTTGTTGTAGGTCAGTGGTTTGTACTTGGCCAAAGAAAAGATAAAGCACCCCTGTGGATGAAAAAGGAAAACAAAGTGAGGCTCAAAAAATGCTGAAAGCAGTAGGGCTCTGGTGCTATCGCTGGCCCTAAGGAAGACAGGCAGTGAAAGTCAGAGCCCATGGATACCATATATATTTTAAACCAACGGGGGAATCATTCTTCCATTTAAATTATTGAAAGAGCATCTGCATCTGCTTATAGGTAGACTGCTGCTTGACAACAGAGTGTTAAGCAATGGTGCTGAACAGCTGCAGTACGCTGCCTATTCTTTTTCAAGGCTCAGATATTTGCTGCATTTTGCAACAAGCTTACTGGGATATTCTTCCCAGGCAATGAAATACTTCAAGTTGAGTGTCTGCCTCAGACTGCTCAAGTCTTTTTGTTAAAATGGTCTAGTAGTCCTATCACGTAAAGTAGGGACTGCTCTTTAGAGAGTGAGTTTTCTCTGTCACAAATGCAGTATTTTGCCAATCCTAAGAAATATCTACTTAAATGTAGCCAATTGCAATTTGTGCAGGCACAGCAGAGAACTGTCACGTTAAATTTGAGGGGTATGTTCAAGCCTCCAGCACCTCTTTGCAAATTGGTCTCTGAATGCAACAGCCTTCACTTGAAGAGAAGCAGTAAGAGGTGGCTCAGAAGTGCCATGTGGAACACTTGAGAGAGCAGAGGTTGGTACCCACCACGCAGAGAACTGGTGTGATCACAATCCAGCTCCATTTCATCCAGGGACCAGGTCTGTATCCAATCATATCCTCAATGGCATCATAAATATTATCAGCGCCTGTAACGGATAGTGAGTGCATTTATCAGAATCGAGCACATAAAAGCCATGTAAGGACTGTAGGATTACAGCTGCTTTCCTAGTCCCCCCAAGGGGTATTTAAAGGGAAGATGAGGGTGTCAGATGTATTGTTCAAATGCTTCCCATGGCTTTGAAGTTCAAGATGATCTTCTCCTTGAGAAGCTCAAAGGTTGGGTGCCTCTCTCATCCTGCACACCCCTCATTATTAGGATGCAGGAGTGCAATGCTAATCGCTCCTGCCCCTGTCACGCACGCACTCCTCTCCCCAGACTCTCACTGAACTTGCCAGATGGATAACCATGGGAAGGAGATGACAGTAAACAGTACAACCTGCTTCTACAGAAATTTGACTAATGCAAAATGAAGGCTTTGTTTTGCTTTTCTAAGGAGACGGAGTACGTGAAGAATCAGGGAAATGACCAGTCCTAAGCAGCAAACATCATTCCTCAGCTACTGTCTCAGGCAGCTACAGAGGCTACTGTCAGACCTTGGTACTCAGTATAGCCTAAAAATAATGGGACAGAATATACTTTTCTGTCAGCTTTCTTTTTATATTTTCTATGTGGTTGGCTTGTCCCTTGCGGACATTGCAGCTCTGAAAGGAAATTCTCTGAGAGACAAACAGAAATTTTCACGGTTGGCCAAACTTTCAACTCTCACCTCTAAACTTCACACATGTAACTGCTTAATTGTGCCTTTATTAATTAGCAATGGAAAAATACTCATTTTTGTGTGGAAAAAAAATATGGAGGCTGGCTTCATCTCAGATGCAAATCTGTCTCCAAGAGGTCAGTGCAAATTTATATTAACGGCATGGGTCTGTTGCTGAGAAGAAGATTCTGGGGTGGGTGATGATTGTCTGGCTAGCAAAATTGTCACTGACTCATCAAAAGGTATCAGATGAAAGGATTCTCACTTACCATAAACCCAGGCTACAGCAATACATTCAAAGAATGCAACCCACAAAAGGCATACACCACTAGCTGCATAGTAGTCAAAGAGTTGAAAAACATACATGCCACCCTGTGAAAGAGAGACACAATGGATTAGGATCCACAAGGGAAAAAAACCTGAATATTTCAGGCCCAGCTCCCAGTAACATCTACCAACATATCTTAATGATTGCTGTCTAAAATGAAGAAATAAAAAGCAAGTAGGGAAGGTAAATATTTGGCATTACCTTCCCCAGGGAATATGCATGTTTACTACAGGAAACATTCCAAACAAGCTGATGATTAAACAAAAGTAAGCCACTTAGTATAATCTACTGAGACACTTAAATCTTTCCTTCTTTAAAGTATTTTAGGATGGGCATTTATAGAAACAAATGATGTAAAGAAATAATTGGTTGCCTCCTAACATTAACTCCTCCAAAATACTAAAAATGGAAGTCAGTTCATCAGGAGGGTCTTCATTTATGAATTGAGTGGAAGGACTTTTTCCATAAGAATAGTTCATTTCTTTCTTTCTAACTCTCTTCGTTTATACTATGCTGTTTGACTCTGCTCTCACTACTCCGAACTGCATATACCTGCACTTTTACTTGAAAAACTGTGTTTGTTAGGCACCTCTGTTACAGGTGCTATTTTAATTTCCACAATCGTGCTCTTCTAGTTGTTTTTAAAATCTGGCTTGGATTTTATTTTTGAGATAAATATCACAACAGTGCAGCCAGTGGAACATATTCCCGTCTTGTTTATACTAGAATAAATCCAGTGGTATTTAATCGATTCAATCTGTGTAACTAAGATAAAAATCTCTTTCCCCGCATGCACTGGATGGATTCTTAATCTGCTCTGCTGAAGGTTCTCAATGTGTTTCATCATTTAGAGCCAGATGTTAGTATTCATACTCATGTTGATTAGTACCTGAGATCAGATTGAATTTAATGAAATTTCATTTCTCTGTTCCTCTGACTGAAAAGGGGGGAATATATAGCTCCCTTTCAAAATGCTTTCAGATCTACAGATGAAGGATGCTCTGTAGATCTAAAGATCTGCTCCTCCGAGTGGCTAATTCCGTGCAGTCTCATTCATAGCTAAAATTTGCCTAAAGTCTTGCTAAAAAAGAAGGTAATTTCCAGCATCGGTGCCTACTTACCTCAGTCACCATAGTTAGTCCCAGAAGATAGCTAAGGAAACACACTATAGCGATGAAGATTTCCCGTCGGTAACCCTTCCTTAGGAAGGATGGGTGCAGATCAACTAATGACGTGATCTGTCCTTCAACTTCAACAAACTAAAGGGGAAAAACAACAACAAAGAAATATGACTTGAAAATTACCTGCCATGCATTTTACCCGGGCTCATACTTGAACAAAGGCTCCACCGCAAAACCCTAACTGTACTCAGTGGCAAAACGCTGCTCTTAACAAATAAATCGGAAGCCATTCCTTTGTAACCCAGAGGTTGAAGCATGGGGGTAGTTTTCAGGTTGGAACAAGCTTTCAGAATTGCTCTTCATTTCCTAGCAGCCTTACAAACTACCAAAGGGGCTCTGTAAATGCAAGCCACAAGGATAAAGGAGCTTAACTTGATAACAGGAAGCCACTTCTGTGCCTTTTATGTTGTAGCTGTTCCAGATGAATAGAGGATACATGCTAGAAAAGAGGCAGAGAGAAAATACTCAAAAAAGCCTAAACTAGGAGAGTACCTTCCAGCCTTCTTTTGATGTGCCCGAAAACCTCACAGGTACTAGTTAGGTTAATTCCACAATTGGATAGAATTCTACTCTTGGGTATGCTAGTGAAATTCCAGCCAAAGGAAAGCAGACTTTGATGTGAAGTAGCAGCACTTCTTGACTGAACTTGTCTTTTCTGAACCTATGAGCAGAGTACCTCTGACTGAGGCTCTGGGGTACTGCTGCAGCAATAATGGAGCTGTTGATACAGTCCCCGTACAAAGATTTGGTGAACTATTTGCATGGGTGAACCAAAAATGAAGCTCTGAACAGATGAGCTAAAAATCTTACTTAACCTAGCTTCATGGTAACTGTATTTGTACTTACTTGCCATTGGAAAACTACATGTAAGATGTGTAACTGGACTTAATCAAATAACCCAAACTGGATTTGAATAAAATTTTGAAGTTAATCGAAAAACAGATGCATTTCAACCACGGAGAAAAGTGACTACTGAACTCCCCTCAAACAAATCCAAAGAAGAGATCAGTCAGCTGATCTGTACTTTCAGCGGGGCAAGGTACAAAAGCATCAAGTTCACTGAAGACATGGGGATACCATGGAGAACCAAGGTTCCCTCTGTAGAAATGATCTTCACTTTAAGTGGATAAATCACCTTATAACTAATGAGTTATCACAGGGATTCTAAGAAATAGCATTATTTCAAGAAAAGTTACCTTTTCCTACCTGGTATCTATAATGCTCTTACAGTGCCCAGAAGTGCCCTGTAACAACTCTACCCCCTTTGACCATGAGCTGAAGCTCCATTTTGGAAATACAGACCATCCTGCAAGCACTCCACCAGATTTTGTTGCCTCCTGTCTTGTTACTTTGACTTCTGTAAAACTGGTTTTCTTTTTAAACGCAACCCCTTCCTTTGGGCTGATTTGATCATAAACTGCTCCGGCATTCCAGAAACCTGCTTGACTGCACTCCAAAAAACCAAAGGGGTGGAGGAGAGAAATTAAGCGCTCCAATTAGTTTTAATCATTCTACACAGTGAGGACCTTTTTAAAATTACTAGACAGCTTCCAATTTGTATAAGCACAGGATTGTTGAGCCACGGCATTGGGCACTTTTACATTTACTTTGGAATGACTGAAAGTTGCTCACTAGAGTTCAAAGATTAAGCTGTAAAGAGCAATTTAGGGCAAATGGAATATCAAAAATGCAAGAGATTAAGTACACAACAACTGGGTAAAAATCCATTTACAGATCTCTCCTCATACGAGAGAGCATTTAGCCTAAATGAACATTTCACCCTTACTAATTGGGTTTTTATACTCTTAGTGACTTTCCATTTGAACGCAGAAAGCTGCCTGTTGCCCCAAAAACTTTGGCAATTTTGAATGTGTGGTTACCGCATAATCCTTGATCACCCATGTCGCCTTGTAAGTGGACTATCTAGAAATGATTTACAGGTTCTTTTGAGGTATTTAATCCAACATTCCTATAAGCAACCACTGGGAAAAATAACCTAAGTTCTTGGACTGAACTTTCTGATTTTTTTATGCTCACTAATTACTAGCAGCACGTGCTATATAATTAGTACAGCTGGAACCCAAAACGCTTTCTAGCCCGTTTGGAGGCACTGAATGTGTGCTGGTGATGTGAAAGTCAGCAGGATCCCACATTGCTCAGCAGCTCCAAGCCTAAGGCCACCCAAAAAGGCTGCGGCTTTGTCTTCTGACTGTTCACGAAGCCACCCTGGCTATACTGCACAAAACATTTTGCGCCTTTTGTGCCTTACAAAGGCTTTGCTTTTTCTTTTTGGCACTTGGCAACTATCAAAGCCTGTATTCCTAGTAGTTAGTACTCCTTACAGAGTGCTTTAATGATGGTGTATACACACTGCAGGTGATCACAATGGCACAAAGTACTCTGTGGAACAGACTGCTGTAGTCTTTTAAAATGATTAAGCTCTTCTCCAAAGTAGGAAAATACCTGACCGTGACCAAAATGGTCGTATTTTGCAGCCAGACTGGGACTGACATTTAGGTTAGGGAGTACTGCCCTAGTCTTGTGAGCTCCATTAGCTCCTGACGACAAAGACTTATTTGAATCATAGAATCATTATGGATGGAAGAGACCTCAAAGATCATCAAGTCCAACCGTATACCCGATGCCACCATGCCCACTAAACCCACTAGACCATGTCTTGAAGGACCACATCATACTAAGAATCACCAGTCATAGATTCATTAAATGCAGCCCCTGCACTAAAAAGCAACCCAGATGAATTCCTTTTAAGCAGCATTAGAGGTATTCTCTTCTTAACTCATGCCTGTAAAACCAGCTTTTCTCAGTCAGCAGCACCTAGACAATAAGTCACATATCTCTTACCCATTGTACTAACCTGGCTATCCAGTCCAAGCAACAGAAGCATAATAAAAAAAAGGATTGCCCAAAAGGTGGGCAGCGGCATCATGGACACAGCTTTTGGGTAGGCAATGAAGGCCAGGCCTGGACCTAGAGAAAGAGAAAATAGGAAAGGGGAAAGGGAAGGGAAGAGAAATAGTAAGTACCAGCTCTTTGGTAAAGGTAGCCACACTCTTTTTGCCTGGTTCCGTTCAGATAAATCCAAACGCGGCTGGAAATACCAGAAGTGAAACAGTTTGGCTCTTTTATCTGAAATCGAAGCACGCATGACTACAGCAGAAACCACAGGCAAACCCCCGAGGCCATTGCTAACAGATCACCAGTTTTAACAACTGTCTCAAACATGCCAATAATGGAGGTGGTCCTACACCTGCCCGCTCGGACACAGGACAGGACTGGGGCTGGGGGGAGAAGGGGTGACCCAGGAGAATGGCAGAATCCCACTGCTAGCCCACATGGTCACAATGAAGATGGTGATGATGATGAAACTCTTTTGCATGCAGGGAAGGGACTCTGCTCCAAACATTCCCCAGGACCTTTGCTAATGGAACCACTGCCTCCCTCTGTATGCAACCTCCAAACCCAGCACGGCTTTTCTAGAGCGGGGTTTGCACTCTAGGAGTCTGCTCCTTTGCTTCTGCAAACCCTCACTGCTGCACTGAAGTGATCAGGCTACTCCTAGTTATATCAGCTGTGGTCCCTGAAAAAAAATGCCTTCTCTTGTTAGGAATTGCTGGCGTGTAAAATCATTTCCCCATGCTGTCACATCATCTGCCCCTAATCGGCCAGGCTAGGCAGACCTGCCATGGTGACACTGAATATGACCAACATCAGCCCCAACTGCAGGATGGATTGCAACAGTCTGGGAGCACCAGAGGCACTGGAACTAAGTGCCTGGCTTCTCTCCTCTGGAAACCAAAGCCTTATGTGCGAGTGCTCATCACTAGACTGGGTCTCGTCTGCGCCATGGACCAGACGGCATCTCACTCATACCCACACACCGAGCATACGTGCAGTGCTCTCGCATGCTGATCTCCAAAGGTGCTCTCACCTGGAGCCAGGTGCTATCAGCTATCGCTTATAAGAGCTTTTGTCGAGAAAGAAAGAGCCCTCTCCAAGTGGGAGACAGGAACACTGGCAATCCGGCATTTACAGCAGGCTCTCAGAATGGCCGTAGAAATTTGGTGAAGCCGACAAAAAATTCTGAGGGCAGATTTAAATTCAGATTAAAA
>NW_009635054.1:23613-42791 GCF_000690535.1 Cariama cristata | reverse complement strand
GGAATGCCTGGCTCCTCTGCTTGTTTGCTTTAAGGAGCCTTGAAAACTGGCATTTTCCAGGATTTTGAAGTGGATTCAAGTAATTTTCAATGGGAAAAGAAATTTTTAAAAACTGCTGCAGTGCGGGGACAGAAATCTTATCTCTGATCTATACAGAAAAATCTCTAATGCTGCTCTTCCTACCTCCCACTTTTCCTTTCCAACAAGAAAGATGGAGAAAGAAGCAAGAGAAAGAGGTAAAAAAAAAGATGATTTTTTTTTCAAACTAAAGAAAACTTTAAGTCACTGAAAATATTTGAACAGAAATAAATACAAATTAGCCAACAATCGAGCAACTAATTTTATTTGAAATGAAACACAACTAAGATTTTAAACGACAGAAGATACCAAAAAATTGGTGAATGTCTCAAATTTTGGGGGCCTTTACTTTTCCCCCTCCTAATTCAGTGGATACAGTAGATCCTCCCTGACAAAGAACTGCTACCAGATAGCATTTGCAGCTGATCTGTGCAATTGATGAGACAGATGTAAAACTGCTCTCCTCAAAACTTCTGCAAGTCTGTATGCTTTGGCCAGTGAAACTGTCCTTGCACTGCGATACTGTCTAATACCAAGTGCCCTGAGCCCTGTGCTAGCTTTGATTTTCCTTTGAAACTAAGTGTTGAAATACAAAGAGAAAAGTCCATGTGAAAGAAAATGTTCCTGGCATCACCTCGACTGAACATAAATAATCTAAAAATTGTATTATTTAATTTGAAACTCTGTTGCTCTGAAGGGTGTTTTGCAAAAGTGAAGCACTTGTGGCTGCTATTAAGAGCTAATTAGGATTGCCACAATCCCAGCCCGCTCGCTGGCCGTTTGCCGACGAAGTGCTGCGGCACGGCTGGAGAGCACTAAGGAGGCAGAGACTGGGCAGGCATTAGGAGCCCCAAGGCACTACAGTCAGGCCTGCTTAATCAGAATTTGTTTGCAAATGGGATTTAAAAAAAAAAGGCAAATCTTGTGCTGTTTTAACATTACTACAAATTGCATGGGCACTAAAGTACTTCAGCGAGCCAGAGACACAGCACAGATTAGACAGGACTCACTATGGCTTTGTTGAGGCCCCACTGCTTTCCTCTCTCCCTTTAAAAGTATTTCTGAAAAAAATCATGCAACGTTTATTAAAAATTTGCTTTGACTGGAAAGTCAGAGGGGTCTAATTTAACTGTTGTGTAACCCTATTAAAGCCAGTGAAGGCCAGCAGCAGCGACCAGTGCTTTAAGCGGGAGCCACCCCTCGCTGACAAGTGTGTCCCGGGCACATTGCACCAAGGCTGAATTTGGCAGAGGCAAAAAATGTGGCCATGAGATTCTGCTGTCAGCACATTTGTTGATGTTCCCCTGGCTTGCAGGAGGGCAAACAAGAAAACAACTGGTGTCACGCATAGGGCAGGAGGGATTTAACTCGCTGGGCAGAGATGGAGGGGAGTATGAGGTCTTGGCCCCATGGACAATGACCTCTCCCCAGTACTACAGCCAACTGGCAGTGCCTCTGCTCACCTTTTTCCTGACCCAGGGGAGTGGTTCTGACTGTGCGTCATAAGAAACCAAAAAAGGCAAGGCCAAAAAAAGAGGTTCAAGTGCCTGCTGAATGTCTCTGTGCTGAGAAGTCAGCAGTAGGGCAGCAGCGGCAGCAAGTTTCCCCCACAGTCCCACACGGTTCCTCGATGCTCATCCCAGGGGGACTAAGTGGTCTCTAGTGGGTCTGCACTTGATCTCTGCTGAGAAAGGCAGTGAGGAAACCCATGGGAAGTGGTTTGGATAATTTTGGTAATATTTACTGTCAAGTAAAAACGTCCCTTAGGATTTAGGCAAAGACCAGCCAGCGATGATGGGCAACTCACTGAACAGTGACACAGTTGCAATTTCTGGCCATTAGCAACTAGGGCTGCATTTAAATAAAGTAGAAAACCTGAAGGGATTGACCACAAAATGTGCAAGACATTGAAAGCCAAGTTCTGAAGCTAGTTAGTGCCCTCATTGTCCCTATAGTAAGCTATAAAATCCCTCCTTTAAAAAAATGCTCTTTGAATTATTGAAAAAATGCTATGCAAACACTAAGTCTGTTAGTTAATTTGTATTTAAACATTACTTAACAATCCAATGTTACTATAGAATTGTTTAATTCTAAAAATGTCAAGCAACAGGAATATAGCTGCCCGTTTATCAGAGATTTAATAATAAAAACTAGAATAAATATTGACCAAATAAAAATCTAATGTGGAAATACTTAAAAATGCTACTCTTGGAATTGATCCACCCACATATTAAAAAAAAAAGGGGCTATTTATGATTCATTCAATAGGATTATTCCCTTTCTTCTTGTTTTCAAACAAAGCAATCAACCTCCAATCAAAATAAGCATTATGGCCAAGACCGTTAACTAATTGCACTTGCGAGAGGTATGCCAATTGCAGCCACCCAAGAATCCAGCAGTGCCACCAATGCCATCAGTTTTTCATTAGCCCTTGCGAAGTGAGATATTATTTTCTTAAAGACTCAACTCCCAGAGTCATGTGATTAGAAGATATATTGATTTTTTAATAGCATGTTTGCAGAGGAAAGCTTTCAAATACTATGCAGGTAGAAAATTGCTCAAAAAAATCAGAAAGAAATGCCAAAAGCACACTCAGGTGACATTGTTATTACTTGAATCTGCTTAGTTTTAAGGCTCATGGCTGTCCAGGCCTGACTCATTATTTTTGAATGGTAATTCCCATCTAATCTGGCTGTTCTATATGGAAACACATGGTTACATCTGCCCTCATGGACATAACATGCACAGAGGAAAAAAATGTCATCTGTTTTGTCTGAGATACGTTCACATGCTATGAGGATTTAGCCTTCTTCAGCTGCATGTGCGTAGCTGAACGTTAATGGGAAGACTTCTGAAATAAGGGAGGAACCTCAGTGTGCATCCAGTTTCAAAATGGACTTCTCACAGTTTTGTCAACCTCACCCTGAAGCTACAGAGGACAAATGCAGGATTGCAACAACTAGAGTTTCTGTGGATGAAATGGTCCACCGAACCCAAGAGATGGAGTTCTCCAACTTCTCTTGCCTTTCAGTGAGACTTGGGAATATACGCGTGTACGTCCCTTCAAAACGCCAAGGTAATATTCCCACTGCAGCACTGCACTGCGAGCAAGCAAAACTAAGCTATGAAAAATACATAAATACTGGCTATTTGCATTTGAATGAAAATAAAGGTAGTCTGAAAAGAAGGATGGAATAAATTCTCGAATCATGACATTCTGGACCCTAGATAATGGTGTGGTTATCTTAACGCTAATCTCAACTCAAATGGATTAGCACACTCTAGGAAATGTGTTCGCTGCCCTGTTAATCAAGACAGAGTAAACAATACAACCCCGGTTGACCCTCACTGCTCTAGATGAAGGCCCAAATCAACAATGTGCTTATTTTTCTGGAGATTATGGGAAATCTTGTTCTGTTTTTATTGCTTAGATGTTAGCTGATTGAGTCTGCAGAACTTTGCTCACACGCTAGGCGGCAGTGCCCACCACCACTGCCACCAATACCATCGTACCTGACTCTGCCACATCAGCAATGTTCACCCCTTGCTCTTGTGCCATGAAGCCCAGGACGGAAAAAATTGCGAAGCCAGACACAAAACTGGTACCACTGTTCAGGCATCCCAGCAGCAAACAGTCCCTAAGTCACACATATGTCATGGAGCAAGTTAATTAAAAAAAAATTAACCCATTGTCCCTACTTTATTTACATCATTTAGCTAAAACACTAAACCCCCTTGGATGGAAACTTGCCTATAGCAGTTGTATTTGTACTTGTTGTAGCTCCCCAGGGAAGTCATCGCTCCTAAGCAGATTGCATATGAGAAGAAGATTTGTGTCCCTGCATCTATCCAGACCTAAAGGAAAAGATGGAAAGACTGTTATTACCGGCATTGTTGCATTGCAACACTCAACGCAAACATGCAATTCAAACTATGCAAAACCAACAAAATAATTGCTTCCATTGAGGGTGATAGCTAAAGGATCAGGGAGAGAGGTAAAGAGAACATCACATTTGCAAGTTTGGCTTTTATAGGAAAAAGAAAATTGTTAGCATCATAGCCCACAAGAACATAATCTCTACAACAATTCCTGAATACCCTCCCCAGAGATGCTCAGTATTTCTTGTTTTTTAGTCATTCAGCTGATCCTTCCTGTTGGCGCAACAATAAACTTGTTTCAGTGCAATAGGAAATGCAAACGTATTTATAACATTGCTCATTTCTGTTGTAACTCATTTCAGTTAGAATCAGCCGACAGTCACTAAACTGAGGATGTGAAAAGCTTGAGAAACCAGTCTGTGTATTTGGTTGGTTTATTTTTCTAGATTTCTGGTTGTTTTTGTACCTGTTCAAATGCAAGATAAAAAGCCATAGGGGTGGGGGGAAAACAAGCAAAGTACAATGCACTTTATAAGATATGTATCTGATCTTGGTCTCATGATTCTTTCTCCTGATTACATTAAAAAAACATATATAGAGTGAAATAACAGTACACTATCAACTGCTCAGTTAGTAAATATATAGCAAGCTATCAAAATGCATCCACTGAATCCCATCTGTTCTCTTCTGCCTGCTAATGCAACTCTGCTCACACCAGTAGAAACCACCAAGGAGTCCGAGTAAGTGGGAATTAAGACTGTAGACCATTACCTCCTCCCTCCCACCACCGCTTTCCAGCACCTTGCTGAGTGGTGTCTCCTTGGAGATGACGCTTTTGCTAGACCGTGGGAGGGGGCCTGCCAGCTCGCATGAATCTCTTCTATATTATTGGTTGATGCTCTGGGCTTAGAGCTAATAGTAGATCATAAAAATGATAGAGTCCCATAAAAGAAGATTCATTCATAAAACATGTCTCTTGAGAAGAGGGTGTCTTGTATAAAGAGGGTAAGACTAGAGAATGAACCACGTTTCCACAATGTTTCTTTCAATTACACTTTTCCTACTTCAGTTATTTAGCTATCACTGGAGTTTTGTTTTAACCAAATACTCATTAAAAAGAAATCGCAAAGACAGATGTTATTCCCTCTCACTATGACTAGCATTTTGTTATTTTCAAAGATCCTTTGTTTTCTTTTCTTTGGGGGGGGTGGGGTGTACTGCATTTTTTTTTTTTATTTCTTACGTGATCAGTACTGCCTGAAACAATGCTGGTTTGCTCAAATGTCACATATTTGCACTCTGTGAGCACAGACAGGAATCTTTATCTAATCATAGCCTATACAGAAAGAGTAAGCTTAGCTCCCACTAGCCAGGGCTAAGCGAATGGTAGTTCCTGTACCTCAGAAAGCATTTTTCTCCACCTTTGCATGGGTTTTCATTCTTCTATTATTTCATCCACTTCTTTCCCAATCTCCTCCTACTGGGCAGCGGGAGCTAAGTGACACCGGTACTCACAGTTGTTGGTTGTTGCTCCATCTGTGAAGCTCATATGTCTCTCCTTTGAAACTAAAGACTAGCCTCATTAAAAAAATGCATCTCCCTTACCTTACCAACAAGAAAGCTGAGATTGTATAACGGGACAGAGTCTACAGCCTCAGAGTCCTTTGACACAAAAAAAAAAAATACACACGCATACACACACATACATACACATGGAAAGATGCATTAATACATATAACAGTTACCTTCTCAAGCAGATCTCTGGAAAACATAATCCAGCATTAATGTTCATGCTATATTTGGACCTCTAAAGACCATGGAAAAAAAAATCTATTGCCAGTACATCACCATCATCACCCTCCACCATCCCCCTTTGTATAGGAAATCATCCCGCTCCCCACTCCTGGTTCTGTACCTGTGGGTCAGCTAACCGTGAGATATCAGGATAAAGATAAAACTTGATGCCTTCTGCAGCTCCAGGCAGGGTCACACCACGGATGAGCAGAACAAGAAGCATGATGAATGGGAACGTGGCAGTGATGTACACTACCTGGTAATAAAAAAACAAACCCAGAAAAGTATGTTTACTCTGTGGCAGTCAATGCTACACCTCCAGACTCAAGAGAGATCTAATGATGGGAATTCAAAGCCCTCTCGTACCTAAAAAGGACTCAACCTAAGTTTCTGTGTCTACTTTTAGTTTAATGGTCTTTACCACCTTATTGCTTTAGGCCTGGAGGCAATGTAGGTTCATTAATCCCTCCTGAACCTCCCAGACAGTGGTCATGTCACTCAGGCAGAGAACTTGGAGGATTTTATACAACTCATGACTTTCATTAGAAATTCTGCCTTTGCCCTGTTTGTCCTCCTCACATGACAAGTGCACCTCTGCCAGGGAAGCTGAAGAGATTTCCTCACTGAGGGCGCCTGAAGCATTACCTCATTTTTTATTTGAACTTAAAAACTGCAAACCATTTCGCAAGCTCTCTCGATACATCTGACCTTGCTGTGCAGCCTCATTGCTGCTCCTACAGGCAATTTCAGGAGGCATTTCTGTCAGAAGTGAAGATAATCTGGTCTGTGCTCCCATGTCTCCCTTCCCATCACCCTGAACGCATGAAGCCCTTCAGGTTGGCATCAGCCTCAACAGTGGTAATTTCCAGTCCCATAACTTCATTCTTGCCCTTACTGCCTATTCAGCAACATCATTATTGGAAACTAAAGCTCTATTCATCCAGTTTTGAGAATATGTCTTCATTATCTTTAACCTCTGTTCCCACTCTCTTTGAATAACAGCCTACTTCTTCTCTTCTTGTTATCTTCTCATTCATTTGATGAAAGAGCCCTTTGCTTTAATCTCCAGCGCGAGGGTTAATTGAGCTAGTGTTTAGACAGTTCTATCTTTAGACCCACACTTTTTGACCCCTAACATTTTGTTTTCTTTGCTCATCAGTGCTTTATCTCATTTTTTATATAACCGCTGTGCTACAGTCAAGAATCACTACTGCCCAAGAAAGGGCATTTTTCATGGAGTCAGATGATTCCCCCAGGTAATTACAATTTGCTGCCATGAGTTAAAATGTATTTTTATTTTCCAGAAATTGTTTAACTACAGCAAAGCTCCCGGGATGCACCATTTTTCTTCTTAAGTGTGTCCTCCGAGAATAACGAGAACTCAAAGCCTGCATTGCCATAATAATTCACAGAGCTGGACTGATTTCATAAAATGAAAGGAAATCTTTTGATACACATCCTTTTTAATTCTCTCCTTGAATCTTCTGTATGTTTTCCACTGACAAATAATATATATTACACATTAGCCCAGTTTCACCAAAACCAGAACGATAAAAGGGGGATTTCTGTGCTTTCTAAATTTTTTTAATATCAGCCAGGCCTATGAAAAATCAAAGTTTTCTTACCAAAAAATATATGCCTTGATGTACTTGCAGGAACTGAGTAAATGACACTCAGAAAACGGCCTTTGCACTGCAGGTAAGGATTCTCTCGTAATGCTGGAGGAATTTTTAAGATCAAGCACATTATCCAAAGTATTAGCACAACTATTATTTTTCCTCATGATTTCATGTTTATTTGTCCAATACGCTAATATGAGATTTAAAAACTACGTCTTTTTTTTTTTTTTCCTGCTCTCCAAAGAGCCATTAACACGCTGGAAAGCAGGGAAGTGCTATAAACAACCATCTACTAAAGTAAACTAGACTTCTCAAATAATGCAAGTCCTCCATTAGAGTTTACAGTTTACTTTTGTTTGACCTCAAAGTTAATGGAGTCAACCGGAGACTTTCCAATGGTTTTGTTGGGCTTTGGCTCTACACCCGCACGAGCTCAGACGCTGCGGAGAGGAGGCAGTGAACTCCTACCATCCGCCTTGTCTTAGAAATGAGACCATTTTGCTGGATTTCCAGAAAACACAAATTTTTAGATAACTGATTTTAACAGATGTATTTTCAATCTGCTACCTTCACAGGGGCTTGAAATAGCGTACCATAGGGAGCTTGGAAAAATCTCAGTGCTACTGTAACCTTTACCGAGCAGACACCAGGCTCCCCAAAGGTACTGCAGAAATGTGCCCTTCCACTCGGCTACCGCGGGAGATTTATTGCGTTCACCTTTACTATAAAATTTACACAATCACCTCATCGGGTCACATCAATCAGAGGGAACAGAGAAGCAAACATTTCTGTCAATGTATACTTTAGAGGTGTGGAACCTGTTCGTTGGGGCAAAGCTGGCGGGAATCCAGGGTAAGGCACCAGCATGATTTTAATGAGGCTCCATGATAAAAATCACAGAAATCATGACAGAAACGACAGTAAAGCAAGTAGTTTAGTCAAGAGTGCAACTAAAGAGGTCTGGTTTCCTACAGAGTTTTGTCTCCTGGTTGATTCTGCAGTGTATAACAAGGTAACACTGCTAAACGATGCTTTTTCTGCACTTAAGGCATTTGCAATTGCTCACTCCTCCTGACTTCTCTGCAGGCTGATATAAGATGGGTTCACGTTGTGGTCTTTTTCTCAGGTGAGACACTAACAGGGACACTCCCTTCCACCTAGCTGACAAGAAACATGTGGGAACTTAGTATTTTCAGACCCCTCTACTTCTCTTAGGCTTATCTGAAATGTTGCTTCAACCTATGGGTTTGAAAGCTAAGAGCCACACAGAAGCAATGGTTTCAAAAGCCTTTTCTCAGGAAAACAGGTCTAAACCCACTATTGTATGCAAGGGGCAATAAAATCATGCTTCACGTTGTTAAGTGATTGGTCAAGATTTGCTGCAATTTGCTTCTTGCACTGGAGTAGGATGAAGTTCAGGAATGATTTAGCTGTTATCCTTTAGAGAAAAACATGATTCTGAAGTGCACATGACGAGGCTAAAACAACAAACTATCCAGGATCTCTGTTAAGGAGAGTGCTTATAAATGAGTACCTAACTTTACTCTTCTGCGTCTACACAGACCTCTTCTCTAAGTGAGTGGCATTTCAAAAATGCTATGCATCCACCAGTTTCCACTGACTTAAAACATCCCTACCACAGTTATGTTAACATCCACACCACTGCACTGAGAATGAACTTGGCTGCTGTGAGAGCATGGACAGGGGGTGCAGAGCACCACACATCACAAGCCTAAGATCTTCTACGCTCATGACATGCATCAGTGGGACGCTCATCCTCAGAGAGACAAAGTGATACTCAAACTGTGCTTTTATCTGCTTCTTGATGCCATTCCAGTAATGGCTACTTGACTCATAGGCATTTTGGGCACTGGCAATGACTTTCCAAAGTCAGCTGAATCTGAATCCCTCTTTAATTTAGTGCAAAAATACGTATTATTTTCCAGGAAATGGTGAGTATCTTTAAGAACAGCATTACTTAGTATTCTTAACATCTGCTAACTACAATGATTATAAAAAGGGTAAAAAGGTACTTACTTTCCCAGTGGATTTGACTCCTTTCCAAATGCAGAAGAAACATATCACCCAGACGAGGAGAAGACACAGTGCTAGATCCCACTTGATAATACCAATATCTTCAATTCCAGAGGACAAGCTCAGTACATTGCGCCTGAATATTTGAAAGGAAACAAAATAAGAGGAGCTCAGTTGATGCGAATCTAGTTGTGATGGCTGAGAGCATACGATGGTGTGTAGGGAAGCAGATGCATGGGCAGATCCCTGACTTTTGAATGCTGCTTGCTAAGTCAGCAAGGCTTACGTGAGCAAAGCTGAGCTTTGCAGCCCCACATCTTCCCTAGGTCTGTGGTACTGTTTTGTTCAATATACTGCACAGCATTCCATTTTAAGCTGTTTTTAGCAGTCCGTGATCACCTCAATGAGAGGTAAGAAAGTATGCTCAAAGCCCTGCGGCTTTCACATTTGCTCCCTTGAAGATGCAAGACTGACTCGCCCCAGCATCACCACAAACCCTGGCTCTGAAGCCCTGCGGCAGCATTGCACATGGTATCTCCATCATGGGCACTTGCAATTGGCCTGCAACCATGTGTTTCTCCTCCTTTTCAGTTCACGAGCAAGACTGTTGCAAAGAAGAAAGGGAAAAGGAATGCAGGGAACTGTCACGCCGCACGGCTTTGCAGGGTGAAGGCTGGAGCCATTATCCGTTCTCCCCCCGCGGCCCCTGGACACAAACACTGCCTGGGCACGCCGCCGCCGGCCCTCAGCACCGCCACTACCAGGGTCTTGTTTAGCTAACGCCAGATATTTGGTAAACTTTATTCTGTCACTTAGGTTAATAAATAAAAAGAAATTCCTAAGCTGGGTCTTAAGGGAGAAATATCTGACCATCAAAATACTCCGATCCTGAGGGGAAAAATTCATTAAGGCTTCTCTCCTTTAGTAATTGCCATGGGTCATCCTTAAATACTGATTTAAATCTATTTTGTTAATTACATGCAACATACACTGTCCTCACACACTGGACAGACCTTGTCATAGGTGATAATTACTTCATTTGTCAAATACGTATGAAAGAACAAACTGTTTCGTACTGTTCACTTAGCTAAAACTCCTCTGCACATGAACCTACTAAACTCTGAAGAGTTTCTGCAAGGTTTTTTTAAGTCAAGAAATTTGACCTCAATTACAACAGAAATGCCTTGCCCCAAGACTAGAGAAATGAACTTGCTACCTAACAAATTGTTAATTAAATTTTATTTTCAGACAGCTATAAAAATCAGCCACTTTTCTTCACCTAGGTCGTGGAGAGCAGAGACGACAGCAGTCTGGGGTGCTGTACTGGGGTCAGGCCCTCCAATGTGGCGTGTGCAGCTTTGCATGTGGATCCAGTACAAGACAAACCACTGCGTTTTGTTTTTCCCCTAAACTAATTAAACTTTTTTTTTTTGCTATTACCATGGAAATAATAGCGAATGAAGTCACCAATAGAAAGTTTGCAATTAGTTTTTGGAAAAAAACCCTGGATCGACCAGTTTAATAGGACTAAAAGCCTCACCCATCTGTTTTTGCGTCTCTGCGTGCCAAATTCACTTGGATTACCTGTGTGAATGTGTTCTCACTCCAAGTGCTTTATTCTCTTCGAACGTGCATGTATTTTGTTATGGAAAAGGACTAATGGCACCAGACAGGGTAAGTCTGCCCTAATCAGCACAGCTATTCAACAGTTACGAGAAACCCCTTGGTAATGAATATTTGGCATAAGGTTGCAGTACTGGTTCACCTGAACCTAAAGAAACCAGGGAAAAACCTGCTGTGCATATACAAAAGAAGAAAATACATTTATAAGATGACAAAGTTCAGCTGCAACCTTCTGTGGCTTTTTAAACAATAAATGGCAATTTTCCAATCTAAGGGGCAGTTCATACTAAAAAGGCAAGCTATAGAGCTAGCTCTCAGGAAGCCATGAATAATTAACTGCAAACGGGTTTTGGAATAGGGAGCTCTATTAATGCATTCAGCTAAAACTTCTTTGCTTTTTATTAGGGAATTAAACACAAGTGGTCATCTCACCTAGAGTTTGCCCCAGCAATCCTTTCGAGCTTTTTTGGAGGGAACCCCAGTGGGTTACTGAGAGCCAGATACGTTACCTTTCTGTGCCAAGGCAGCAAGCGCACTAAGTGACGTGCTGGCTTTCTCTGTCCTGGGTTATCTTGTCTCACAAAGTCTGACTACCTCAAGAAATCTGCTCAGAATTACCAGGGGAGCCTCAGTGTTAAAACTGTTTCATGAAATCTAACCCAATGTATTTTTGCAGCAGAAACACTCAACCTGGATTTGTGACACACTGAAAATTCAAGTTCAGGCAGGAGCATGAGCTGGGCTATACTGATAGCTCTTCAATTTTGTTATGCAACCCGTTGTTGCTTAGGTTCAGCCAAGCCAACTCAACTAACTTCATGCCATTTATGCATGAAGTTGTTACTAATTCTAATTTATAATCTTGATGCTGTCATTAACTGTCACTCATATATAATCAATGGGACAACAGACTGAGGCTGAATTTGTTGTAAACATGATTTCTTGAACCTTGTTCATACACTAATATGTTCCAGTGATGTGCAATACGGCAATGTAATAGGAGAACATAAACAAAACAAACAAAAATAAAATGAGGAGAGTTATGCAATCCTTAAAGGATATTCCAGCTCGTTAATCAAGCGAATGCAGACAGGACCTTTTATAGCAGGAAAGGCGAAGCACCCTTTCGTGTTGGATGGGCAAGAATAACTATCACTTAGGCAGTTGTACCAGAAGACTATTAGAAGGAGAATATGAAACAATTTTTAAAACTCTCTAGTTTTCCCCCAAAGGCAGAGATCCAGCTGCCCTAGATTTTGTTTAGTTTTTGTGTTGCTCCCTTTGGGATTACATGCCATTAGCATGTGATGGTCTTTCTTGGGATTTGGATGAATAAAGTCTGCTGATTACCAAATATTTATAAACACTTGGCCAGCACCAGACAATCGGAGGTTTTGTTCAACCATAATTACCCCATAACACTTATCCCTTATGTATTAATACGTGTGTAAGCCTTGAAGGTTTTGGACTTCAAAATAAAATCTTCAGAAATAAGACCTGAAGCATGTGATACCAAGAGGTAAGTCTCCTGACACAAAGCCAGATTTGCTTAACCCCCTTTTATTGCTGCTCAAGCAAGCATGTGATTTGTACAGAACATTAATTCAAATGAACTGAAATGTCAGGCTGTACTATATGTCCAGCCAGGCTGAGAAGGACACGTGTTATTCAACACGAAGAGGTTAATGCATCTGTGTGGTCAATTATATCTGGGCAGCATTAGTTTTACAAAGCAATACTGTTGAGGACACTACATAAACGTCCCACAATAAAAATGGCATTGGGTTTCAGAAACCAAATACTCGCAAACCCCTGAATTAAACTGGAATTAATTGTGCCATAAAGCAGATGGATATCTTCAGTTAAAGACTATTTATTGACCTGTCCTTTTGATGATATAGCTGGCTGGCAGCTGGCATTGACTATGATGGTAAAGTACCTGAAAGTTCTTCAAATTATTTTTAGTTTCAGAACTGTAAAGAATAGTAGCATGGCTGGGGAAAACTGGGGATACTAAATGCCTGCACCATGTAAAAGCTATGCTACTTTAACTACAACAGTGCTGCATGATCTCTGTCCTTACTTTAAGACACCAATAGCTGTTTATGCAGAGAGAACAGCTATTTTTAATACTTCTGAAAGTGCCGAGTCCCGAAGGCAGCTTGCTCTGTTAGTTTCACTCATGATGAAACAGTGAGCTATGGACAGTATGTCTGTATTAGTAGGATCATGGAGCCAAACTCCTCCCTAGCACGACACCAGGGAAGAGTTCAGTTCACGATGTTTAAAACTGTTATTTGAGGACAAAAGTTAAAGTGGCTGCAAAATGCAAGGAGAGTCACCTCCACGAGCACTAATCGCTGAGTAACCTTTGCTCTGGCTGTGCTACAGAAACAGTGAGGGCAAGATGGAGGGAAGAGGGAAGTGCCGTGAGGCTCAAGGATTTCTCCTCCAGCCTTGGGCACCTCTAGCCTGACTGCATCTCTTAGGGTGTGTCTACATGAGAATTTGGTTCAGCTTGCAGCAGAGTTTTGAGGACAAAAACTTGGTTTCTTTCAGAGGACACTCATCTAAAAGCTCCACCCCTAACGTGCTCCCATGGGGACATCGTTCCCCCAAACTGCGGACAGGCTGCCCTGCCGTAAGGCCCTTCACCACACAGTGCCTGCTGCATCATTATCCACGGAAAAGCTCTGGTGTCCCCTGAGGTCCTGGAGCCCCTACTCTTTCTTTTACAACCATTTTTCCCACTCCCAGCCCTATTTCCTTCTGTTATGGTATCTTCAGTTTCCTGAAGTGGACATGCCACCTGGGGCCTCAGGGAGACAACTTGGCCCATAAATCTGTGCATTACAGGAGTAGAAGCTTCTGGAGCAGCAGGACAACCCCATGGCCACATCAGGAGGTTGCTAAGCTCATGGCTGTTCCCAGGTACAAGAGGACCTGTAAGCACAATTACTGCACAAATTTTGACGATGAACACAGTGCTTTTGAAGTCCTGGGAGAGTAACTCTATTTTAGGGGCAGCACTATGGACCCATGCTTCTTAGGGAGGCCTTGAGGAGACCTTTGAACATCCTACCAAGCCCGCCACTCTTTTGGATTCAAGGCCTGCAGTCCCAAAGTCACTGTGGGAGAGTCCAAAGGAGTGAGTTGCTTCTCCTTCTACTGCAACTTGCCTCTAAGTTCCCTTAAAATATCCAAAGGTACAATTTAACAAACTTTTTCCAACTCCCTCCATATGTACAAGGGAGGAAGTCACCTGGGAAAGTATCTGTCACTCAACATGGAAACGCAGTGCTGACAGCACAGTGAAGACGACGGCTCTTACAGCCTGCACTCTGTCTTTCACACTGGTCACCGCTGCCTTTTGACAAACTGCTCATCCAAGATCCAATCTGCCCTTTGTATTTTGGCTCTTGTGTTACAAATTTTACTACAGTTCATAAGGTTATTTTTTCTAAACCTAATGCATGCCAAATATCTTCAGCATGAACATCATTCCGGCTGGGGCTATTGGCTGACACTTCTTTTTAAAAACACAGAAGTAGGCACAAGTTGATCAGGGACCAAACTGGACTTTAAACACGCTGAAAAAGCCAAGCTGGGTCAGAAATTAATTCTAGCCTTAAGCGACCATCTGAGCAAGCAAAACCAAAAAATTCTTCCTAAGCTATTTGTAGATCCTTTGAATTTAAGTTTCCCTATTTTTTCCTCTGCTGCTATATTTTGACGCCTATATAAACACACAGAGATTTGAGCTCATGCCTGTTCAGAAATCAGGTTGTGCAATACAATTTAAAACTTGAAAAATAAGAGGGAAATGGGAATAAGAAGCTTAGGTCTGATGAAAGCCAGGCATCTGGCAAAACAGAGTCTCCTCAGAGACTGCAGAGAAAAATGGCATAACAAAGATGACCTGAGAAACTTACAGTATAGGACAATGTTCACCACCTCTGTCAGTTTTATTGCTGGGGTCAATGCCTTGCATCGTTGTCAGACTGATAAGAGACGTGTTATAGCTTCACAAAGTGTACTGCAAATGCTAACAGCTGGGAAAAAGCAAGAGGCAACCACAAAGGCGGTCATTTGTCACTGTTTCCATTGGAAATTCCTGCTATTAGGGCGTCTGAAGTGACTTGTTTCTGTTCTCATGCTGCATTCAGAGAATCCCAACCAAGAAGGAAACAAGTTTTCTTCCAAATCAGAAGCTGCACTGGGCTTTTAGGGTTCCCTATACACTCCAGGATGAATGCAGTTATACATCTAACGCCTTCCCCCACCGCTCCCAGACTTATCAGTCTGTCTCAAGATGGGCAAGAACCAGTAGCAAACACCAGTCAAACAACTGACACCTAGAGCAATTTTCTTTTCCTATCTATCTAACATTCCCCATCGAGCTTCCATAAAATCTCAGGCCTGACCTCTGGCATGCCACCGAAGTGCCCCAAAGACACCATGAAGAGGGTGTACTTACTCCCAAAACTCTGTGACTGGAGAGGTGAAGTTAGTGGCATTCAGTGATATCCAGAGTGTTTTGTTCTTCCTGAGAGTGTCTTCCACGCAGGTTGGCGTGTTCCACTTCTGGTGGCAGTGTGCCCATGGCAGGACGCTCTGGAACGACTGGAACAGGTAGTAGAGTCCCCAGGCCAGGATCACGATGTAGTACACGTTCAGAAGGGACACAATCACTATGGAAGCATAACCAATTCCTGGCAAGAGGGGGGAGAGAAAAGAAATACGTGCAGATGTGACAGCTGCTTCTTGCTAGGGTGCCTTGTGATCTCATGGAGCTGGTGCTATTCCCACTGCATCGTGGACTTGTATCCTGCTCTACTGCACTGCTGATGGAAACTCAACTCAGCTCAACTCAATCACACGTAAGCACAGACCTGTCACCATCTCTGACTAGCACTGACACTCAGGGCTGAGCTTCTGGCTATGGTTTGCTGGAGGGGAGGTCTGCAGGACGTCTACCCAATTTAAC
Organism: Cariama cristata; assembly: GCF_000690535.1. Taxonomy (NCBI): domain Eukaryota; kingdom Metazoa; phylum Chordata; class Aves; order Cariamiformes; family Cariamidae; genus Cariama; species Cariama cristata. Next base: position 26,777 of record NW_009635054.1, on the reverse strand, counting down.
ACTAACCCAGCTATTTCAGGTTTTAGTAGGAGGAAGTCAAGGCATCGTGCTTCACTTATTTGGGAGCTACACCATCTCACTTCTTAGGTACCTATGTGGGCAACCTCATTCTCACCACACTGTTCCCCAAGCCAGCTTCCTTGGAGGCAGCTCGGCTGGGCAGCCCCTGCACCACTCATATTTATTGACTGATATGGCTCAGCCTCTGTGGAAAAAAAAAAAAGACAGTTCTTGAATGAGTTAAAAAGGAAAATTTCAAAGCTATCAGCGTGAAAGCTGCTGTTTCTGCCCCAATTTCACTTGGGCAAAGGAAGCATGATATTTGTAGCTGTTATGGTTAATTAGATCAATGTTTAACTCTGCGATCAATATTTGACAATAAAATTTTTTCTGTTTGTTTTTAAAAGCAGGGTCATGGGCAGATAAGGACGAGTCCTACACAAGTTCAGGAGGCAGAGGCTTTCATTAAATACAACAGTTCTCCTGAGTCTGGTATCTCTCTCTTAGCTTGGCAGTTTAGTTCCACCAGCAGATTCATACTACATCTTAGGTCAGAACCAGTCACTATTTTTTAAAATACAAAATGAAAGGACTCTGAAAAGTCCCCTTTACCGAAAAGCTTTTAGCTCCAAAAAGCTTACAAAGTTTGTCATTTAGGAATAACAGGGGAAAAAAGAGATTTCCTTTAAAAACTTAGAGCAGTCTCTTACAAGAGGATGAAAAGCCTGTGAGGTTGCCTTTAACATCACTGAAGGCCACCCCAGCACCTGGGATAACTGCCTTATATTTTACAGTTTCAAACCTTATTGCAGCAGGAGTCTTTACCACCAGAGATTATTTTTGTGCCAGGTGAAAACAAGCAGAGCAAGTGCTATTTATTCTGTACAGCTGCATTTCATTCAGGCTATACAGCTAGTCACATTATTAGAGCTACAATTTCTCTTTATGGATGCCTGGGAGATTGCTGTTTAAACAAGGAACATTCCTTCCTCCTCCTCAAAAAAGAAAAAGGTTTCAGAAAAGTTGGAGGAGGAGGAAGAAAATAGAGCTAAACCAGCACAATTATGTCAACTTCAGCAGTGTTCTGAGTGTCAGGTGGGAGTGTAAGCCATGGAGAAAGCCCTTACTTCTGCTTTGGGTGACATAAGGGGAGGGGGATGCTTGGAAGAGCAAAAGTGGCAGAGCTAGATTACTTCTGCTTTGGGTGACATAAGGGGAGGGGGATGCTTGGAAGAGCAAAAGTGGCAGAGCTCTTTCCAAAAGGGATTTGAAGAGTGCTGCTCTGTTTAGTGTAATTATTCCAAATGATTCTGCTTGTGCTGTCAGGCTGTAAAGGGCAATCTACAGACAAGATAGGCATCCTTGGTAATTTCTTCTAACCTGTCTTTCATTTTTCATTCTAATTAACTTTCAGAGCAGCATTCATACAATTTCTGTGAGCGATGAGTGATTCTTCATTTGCTGGCAAAGGCCCTTCAATAACATCAGACCAACATGCCTGCTTGCCAGGACCTGCTCCGTTACGATAAAAGTCCCACTCCTGAATCCTACCAAAAAAATGCTGTCCAGGTTTTGGCTGTATCAGTAACAGAGGGATGATGCCAATGATAAGCTTTCACATGGCGGAGGGATTTTGATTTCCAGATCAGGATAATATTTTGAAGACGCTTTCACTAAGGCCATCCAGCCTTCCAAAACACCACCTTCTCCGATACCTGTGAACAAAATGTGCAATTGCCTTTTTAAGGCATAATATGCAATTTCTTTCTTGCTTATTGGCAGTTCTGCCAGTTAACATGATGATAGCATCAAAATCAATATCTTACTTTGTCCTTCAGCCTTTCTGACTTCTACCTTTCCAGGAACCAATATCATACCCTCAATTACTACAGCAAATAGCTGAATTAATGGACATGAAGGGAATAGTGTTGCTGCATATGGTTTACAGAAGTGTCTGTAAGCAGTAAAGCACAACAAGATGTACTAACCAGTGAAAATAGGGCAGATCTTTTCCCAGCATGTAATTCCACCTTCAGAGGTATACTGTCCTAGCACCACCTCCAGGAAAAACACGGGAAGACCTCCCCCAAACAGGAAAATGAAATAAGGTATAAGAAATGCACCTGTTGAGAAAATATAATAGTACAAAATTGAGACAAAGTGAGTGAACTTCCACAAGATCATTTAAAAAGTGGTAACAGGCATATATAAACAAAGAAACATATTTGATACTTTAATATCAGTATACAATAATCTTATTCTGGGGTATTTTTGCTCATAGTCTCTGCAAGAGGAATGGCTATATACAACTGGAAAGGGCATTTTCTTACCTTTTTAAAGTGAAAATCTGCAATAACAATGGGGTTAGGTACACAAGAGTTGCACATGGCTCAGAACGCTCTTATTCTGAAATCCACTGGTCTGAAATCCTACTGGTCTATGTTAATAGCGTATCTTTTGGTTAAAACTCAGACTCAATGGTAGCAGAAGTAAAAAAGCAGAAAACGTTCAGTAGTATAAAATTTTAAATTGCTGTTGTTTTTCCTTAATTAAGTTTTAACAAAAACTGTAAAGTAATAAAACAATCTCTCCTAAAGACTGGTGAAGAAGGCAGAAAACAGATGTGCGAACTCTTTTTAAAAATTGGATGAAGGTACTGAAAAATATTAAGCATAAGGCAGACAGATTGATTCATGAGAATGAAATAAATACTCACCTCCGCCATTTTTGTAGCAGAGATACGGAAATCGCCAGACATTGCCTAAACCAATAAATCCACCAGCCACGGACAGCAGAAAGTCAATCTTGCTCGCCCACTTCTCCCGCTGGGGTGGTTTTCCTTCTGCTTCATCCTCAGGCCGTGTCCCCGGGCTCTTGCCGGGGGAAGGTTTGAGGATGTCCTTGTGGAAATCTTTCAAGCACTGAAGCTTTTCCTTTGTTGCCATATTTCTGCTCTCTACATAGAGAAAAAAAAAACAAACCCTGGATTTATTAAACAGTCTTTACTGGTATACCTCTCTAACACTGCAAGAACTGTTTAACCAAACTCATTCCATAAAAACCAGTGCTGTTTATCAAGCTGAGATACAAAAATACATCTGCTGCCTTCACTGACCGGGAGAGAAAAAACCACCCCAGACTCTGCGGTCACCTCTTTGCGGCCA
>NW_009635054.1:0-23582 GCF_000690535.1 Cariama cristata | reverse complement strand
TAGGGAATAGCAAAGGTTTGACACTGCTGCCTGCCTGCTGGCTGCAGACAAAAGGTGTATAAAGACTGCACACTGCATCAGGATCAGCAAATGGTGTTACTGAGCAAGTGTCCCATGCTGTTTCCATGCCCATAATAAGGTACATACCGCTGCATCTGATTCCTTCTCAAACATTTAAGCGAAATACAGCAGAATAGTAAATCTCACCTTTCCAGATAAACCCCATTCCTCTATTTCCCAATAACCTGAACCATCCTGTATCATTTATTCCCTGCAATTTCCTTTCCCTGAAGTATTACAAAGCTTTCAGAAAACTATACATTCATAAGAACTGGAATGGAAAGTCATTTGTTCTAATCAGCCTGCAGGAACTGAGGGAATCTTTACAGTTTATTCCATTTTCATAACTGCACTGTTTTCCCTTGACATCAATAAAGGGACAAAAATAAACCTTTATATTCAATTATTCTCTTATACACACCTATGCAATTGAACAGTTTGCCAAGAATGATGGCTCCTTAGTTAATTAAAAAGTCAATGGCATGAGTCACCTGATGCAAAACCCAAAGCATATTAAATCATAGCTGGTTTTATAATTTCTGATGTTCAAAAATCACAGATTGTGTAAAAATAGTAACAGAAAGAATTACTCTAACAAGTGCCTTTTTATCCAGGTTTTCCTAATGAAAACAATTTAGGAATAAATTGTAGCTTTTATGTTAACTCATATCTCAGGCATATGAGCACAACTCATTCCCCAAATAACTCAAGTGACTTTAGCTGGATCTGACCAGTTATTTTCGCAGTGTTTTGATACTGAAAAGCACGTGAAATTTTCACCAGAACCAGGCAAACCAGCAAGTTTATTCCAGACCACAACCATTCCCTGCTTGTACATGTCATTGTGAGTGCACAGTCATAAAAAAATCATGCTACAGATTATCCCATTTGATAGCTGCAAGCCTCCCTTGTACCTGCTTGCTGTTTTTGATCTCTAACCTGATTTAGCTCGTGGCAGTGACCTGAAACCTGAGCTGACATTAGCTCTGCAGGAAGTTTTTAATCTGAACATGATTTTGAGATAGATATGCATCACTGTACCCGTAAATCTTTCCATCTACCGCGGAAAGTTTCAGAAGGCTAACATTTTCACAAACCACAGCAGCTCGGTATTTGCCCCACTAACATAATGGTGGCCTTTGCAAAGCAGCTATTGCGACAGCAGTTGCCTATCGGGCCATGATCTAAAAAAGGGACTTTAATCTTCACAATGCTAATCGTTACGACTTTCTACTGCTTTTTAAAAAAGGCCACTGCTGACTGCAGAGGGGTGATATGAGCAACTGCAATACCTCCTGGTCAACAGCAGAGAGAGCTCATAGGAGGAGGAAGTTAACCAGCGGGTGATGGATCACCACCACCCACCGTAGCGGTATGAGGGTAGTACACGTGTTCCTCTAAAATACCTCCTATTGGTTGGTATTAGAGACATGATATGAGATAAAGTAGTGTAGTAACTGAATAAAAATGGGAGGGCCAGCTCTAAGCCTTTAAGGACCTAGTTGCTTTGGGGAATTAATTCACAATAGCTAACTTGTGTTCCTAGTATCATGCGTGGAGACTAACGGAGATGCCTCCAAGAGGGATTCACAGTAGCCTTAACGTCCCTGGGACATCTGCATCTCACTCCAAGCCCCAAACAGGTACCACCCTGCATCATCCCCTGGAGACATCTCTTGCGGGAGAAAAAAAAATAAGTAGGTGCAACCACCTTTCTTCAAAGAGGTACCTACAAGGTGGCTGATGTCCTGCTCTCACTGCAACAGCAACCAGGCATGGAGAAAACCCAATTATTTTTTTTCCCCCCTCACTTTCTTTTGCTTTTTGTGCTGCTTGAATCCCTTTCTTTCATCTTGCAGAGAATGTCATAACCATCAGGCAACAGGCTATTCTGGGCTGAGGAATGGAGGGCATTCAGACCGTCTCTCATGGAAGCTGTTCTTCACAGGGGTTATTGAAACACTCATCAACAGAGGAAGAAAGTGTGCAAAAGAGAGAGTAACTCACACCTAGTGTTCAGGGTATGCTTTTGTTTTTCAGACAATTTTTCGGTGAACTGCTGCGACAGCCATAAACGTGCTTAACAGGGCACAGAGATGTATAGAATTATAGATTCCTGCAGGATGAAGGCTTGGAATAGTCCCCCCCGCCCCGTGGGGACTGATACTGGGAATACCCTGAAACAGAACACTGGGCACACAGGCTACGATTATGTCAAAAAAAAAACCCTAGGGGACATACCGACGTTAGCCACCTCTGAGATTAAAAACTCTTCCAGAATTGCAATTTTTTGCAATCTAGTTTTATCTTGCGACACAGAGTTCTTAATTTTTCTGCCAGCTCTAATCCTCTTGCCTGCGGATTTACTTTGACCCAGGTGTTACGCATTTCTACCCAGAGTTTGCAAGCCTGACCAATTGATTGCATTCTGTGCAGCCTAACTCTCCCTGGGACAAGGTGATCACCCTGTGGTTTGTCCTAATTACCCACACACAAAGTGTGAAACAGTGCCTTTTCAGACTCCTACTTTGTAACTGTGTGGGACTGCATTTTAAAAAGGGATTTCTAATTTGTCTTAAGACACTTCAAATTAACGGCCATGCTTGAAAACCTAATTACTGAGTGTAAATTTTGTTTCAGCCTTAGCTGGAGTGTGAAGATGGACCGTGATCTTTCCCTTAGACCACAAATGACAAATCCTCAAGGTCACACTTGCTTTTGGGGTAGCCGTTTCACTGTACGGGTGCCAGGAGACGGACCACCACAACTTTCTTTCAAGTCACCAGCTCTCATTAGTGGGGCATGGTACAGTACCTATCCAACGCCTGCACAAAACTGGTAACAGCCCAGTTTTACTGTGTATCTCTTATCTAGTCTTGCTAAAATCCTGATTGTGTTTCAAGGGCCGGCAGCTGTGGCTGGCAGGCACGTACTGTCAACCAGTACCATAGGAATTGACGCTAAGCGGCCACCTGGGATTGCGGTCCCAGCCCATGTCACGTTCAAGGGATGTCAGATTTATCCCCCTTTGCTGCCAACCATTGGTGTCCACCCAGCCATTCCCAATTACAGGAACTGTCTACAAAGGCTGCAAGGGTGGGGGGTACGGGCGATTCTCCTTGGTGAAGAAAAGCCAAGAAAATCAAGTTTGTTTAGTGAAAGGCATTGTCTTTTTCCTTAATGGGGCTGGAGTTTCATTTCCTTTAGTTATGTCCCACTGGGTGAGGTTAAAATGGCTCTTAAGGGAAATAGTCTGACAGAGATGCTGAAACAATATGTTGTCACCGCCCAGGTCAGAACCAGAGAATAATAGGTTATTTTTACTGTATCACTTAGTGGGGATGGTATCCGAGATCTAAGTCCATCTGATTCCCCCAAGGAAATACATTGTAAGAAAATGCTCTTACAACCACATAGTCCAAAAAGAGCGATCCAAGTCTGAGGCATACGTCTACCTCCCAGAGACACACGTCTGCCTTCCAGGAGCCACATCTGCCTGGGAGAGTACCCCCTCCAGGAAGCTTTGGATGGCCCCAGGAAGCTCTAGCTTCATCTGATGAACTTAATACAGATAAATAAAAAGCAGCAGTCAAGCCAGACGTTTACAGAGTGCTACTAGGCTAAGTCCAGCCAAACAGCTAGAGCCTGATTCGAAAGCAAGGGGAGAAAGGATCCCGACTGGGCCAGGCCCAGGATCTACTCTCATGTACACTGGTATAAACCTTAACTAACTGAGGATGAAGTTATCGATTGTCAAATTGATGCTGGTAAAATGTAGAAAATCAGAAGAAGGGAGCAAGTATGGGTGCTTTGCACTTCTCAAGCATCTGCTCCTCGGTGTGGCCTGGAGCACCTCAAGGGCTCCTCTCCTTCCACAGGAGAACTGCGCGTCTGTCCCTTGTGCCTGGTGCACAATTTTCCTCATGTGAAATACCTCGGTAATAACCCAAGCTCTCTCGTTGCCCTGTGTGACTGATTGGTCTTTGGTGCACAGCTGAAAATACCAAAAGATTAGCCATAAGCAGAGTACTTTCGCAGCCAACCCGGCTTGGGCCATTTACTGTACTACAGCTATCTTATCTTTGCACGTACAGCCTGCACCTCAGATAACCCATACCCTTTAAAAAATACTGGCATTGAAATGTAATCCTTCATAACATGCAAAAAATGAGGGGTAGGGGAAGGAGGAGGCACTGGGCAGAGGGATCAGAGGATGAGAGATGCAGATGGGGGAAGGCCACCAGCACGGATAGGACCTGCTGGTTGTCAGAACAGACACATTGAACCACTGACTTTTTTTGACAGACAACCCACGGATTACACATCTGAAAATACACTGTTCAATTTCTGCTTTGGGATTACAGTAATGATTCGCTCCAAGCTTCTTATAGCCAGAGACAGATGACCAACGCAGGGCAACACCTTCCAGGAGGAGCCCTGAAGACAAGTGGATGCTGACTTAATAATCTTTAAAAATCAAGTCTTCAAAACAATGGTTTTCCAAATGCTCATGGAAACGTGAAAATCAAAGTCTGCCTGTACACACAGATACGTATTTGTAAATACCTACGCATGCCAAAGTGCATGCCGTGTCTTCATTTGAAGGTCAGAAACCACTGCAAAGGAGCTACTTCTTTTTTGGTCAATTCATATGAACTTTGAACTGGGATCTCACATACTGAATTAATGACTAGAATTGTAACTGAATATTTGTTTTCTAGCTCCTTCTTCCATTAGAAAACTAAAAGCAAAGGACATACTCAGAGTGTTTCTGACCTTGATGAGAATGCTGCCTGAGGAATGACTGTACGGCTGTACTGCTGATTTTATAGACTATTTTTGCAGCGTGATGTGTACCACCACTACTTTTGCTTTCAAGGGCCCTTTCTACTAAGTTCAGCCTGCGAGGACTGTTATGTCTTGAGCTTCTCAGTGCTCTCTCCTCTTCTTCTCTCTCAATGGCTTTTGAAAGACATCTGTTTATCATATTATAATTAATTTTTCTAAACCTACTTAAGCTCACTGCCTCTTTAGACATTACCATCTCTGTTATTTTTCTGTCAGTTTTTTCTTTTGTATCTTGGAAATTACAGTCAACCTCCCTTAAAAAATCGAGCTTTCCTGCCAACCTATTTGCGGGTTGATTCTTTTTTTAATTATTATTATATATTCATGAATATTTCAAAATTAGCTGCCCTGACTGCGGGATCAGAGCTGCTCTTCAAATATGCAGCTTCCACTCTCATTGAGAGCAATGGAAAAGCTGCTATTGATTTCAACAGTAGTAGGATCAAGTCCCGAATAAAAATGCATTTATTGTGTTTGGCTCAATTCCTAGGATTACTTGGAACTTTGAAAGCTGCAATTCTTGATGTCGACAGCTTTCCCTCCCTCCCGGAGCAGTGTGGTTAAGCCAATCAATACATGATTAAAATAAACAGCCCCTTGATCAAACTTATGGCTTTAGTGCAAGTCTTTCCGATCTGCAGAAGAAAAGGCCTTTATGTTTGGCCGCCCTCGAGGCCCCATCAGTATCCAAAGAGCACCTGACTTCATTTATCATCCTTAACTCATATCCAAGTTCTTTCTGCTTCATTGAACAAGATACCTATGTTTTCTGAAAAATAATATCCCTCCCTTTATTGCACACATTGCCTCTCTTCTTCTTAAAAATGCCTCTAAAAATTCCTTGAACTACATCTCACTGTATTCTTTGTCTTTAACGGATTCCTCTTTTTCTGATGACCTTTCCCTGTGTGTGGGTAGTTATTTAAACAACTATTCATTTGTCCTTTCTTCTTTCCCAGTTTTCCCTGCAACTTTTGCCATCTCCCTTCTCACTTCTTCATCATTTCCTTTTCTTTCACTGTGACACTTTTTTTAGTCTTCCAAAATTGACTGGAAAATCTGCTACTGAAAATTCTCTAGGAGCAAAATGTACTCCTTTATAAAGCTGAAGTCTATTCTGAAAGGAAAGCCCAGGGCTTAATGTAATTTCTTTTTCATCAGTTGTGGTCTGGACAAAAGGTATCTTTTTCCCCACACATGTCTTTTTCTCACTGGTGTTTCCATTCATGTTCTTCAAACGCTTCAAATAGGTACCATGTCACAGCACAGAGCTGTTATAAAATCCTGCATCTTTGCTCAGATTTCAGCAGCAGAAAATCTGCAGACATGTAATACTCTAGATGCTCATTTTGTTCTACTTATTTATGTGAAAGAACAAAGCAGTTACAACTAAACCCAGAACGGGAGGAAATTTAAAACTCCTTTCCCGTTCTGTGGGGTGGAAAGGAGGAGAACAAATATCCACAAACTCCAATGGGTTTCAGAGGGAACACGACCCTGTCTCTAAACACACGGGCTGAAGCGGAGATGATGCTTCCCAGCCTCAGACGAATGGAGCCTGATTCCCCAGGGAGATGGCCCAGGGCTACCCTGGCCCCCGCAGCGGTCAGCGAGGAAGAGCATGGGATGCAGTGAAGCAGAGAACTGGCACACTGTGTCACACTGGTTACAACTCCATCCTACTGAAAGCCCCTGTGGGCACAGTGTCTCCTGTATCCCAGTGAGAAACACAAGTGTCCTATACTGGAGAGTCATGGTCCTCCTGCTCTGTCCTCTCCTCAAAGAAGAAAGCCCAAGGGTGACTCTTGCAAAGAGGATCACAGGGAAGGAGAGCACGAAAGCAAGAACTGGCAGAAGCAGGAACAATGAAGGGAAACTGCTCATCCCTTGCACACCGTACTGGTAATTACGTGCGGGAGAACATCCAGTTAACACTTGGTTTTGTTCACATAAATCCAACTGCTGACCTAATTTAATGCCGCCAGGTGTGCCAGCTAACAGCCTGCTGACTGCCAATAGGCTGGAAAGAAGCCCCAGCTCCCCACTGCCTTCCCTGCGTACTCCCTCTGCTGTACCAGCTCTCCCATTGTGAAAGTGAAAAAAACATTAATTCACTGGGTGACACCACCTCTCACGGCCTTTGCCTTCAAGAGAGGGCCCTTAACAAAATGCAGGAGTACATGCAAGTGGTGTGGCAAGGTGATGGCTTTCTGAGTGAGACAGGCATTGTCGAAGAAGATACAACGAGCTATGCACAATCTCAACTCTTCAACCACCTTGTATCCTGCAGTTACAGAACTTCTGTCCAAAGGAACAAGCACTTTCACATTTTGTTTTCAATTCTGAAGGTCTGCTGTTGAGTGGATTGCAACTCTCTAGTAAGTCTTGGTGTCAGTTAAACTAGTTCTACTGCCACAAGTAAACCACACCAGAATCTGTAAGGGATGTCTCTCATCCTGCTATAAAAAAGGCAAAACCCTTAAAGCCCACAAAGCTTATGAACTTGAATAGTCAGTGGTGTGCACTGTGCCTACTGAATTTTTTGCACGTGATTAATAACATACTGATTCTATGTGACACATCTGCAAGGCACTTACAACGCATGTTAATGTCAGACAGCAATCTCCCTGCAACGATAACCGAGCAGTGCCCCAGTGCAGGGAAGAGAAACAATAAAGTAGCCATTTAGTGAAGCAAATGTGCAATAGAATGTATGAATTCATTATTTCAAAGTAATTTTTTCTTGGGGATAAATCATTCCACTCTCACCTGTTTTTTCAACTAATTCTAAATTTAGCCTTAAATTTACTGAGTTTACCAATACCAGTGTTCAGGGCTTTCTTGTAACTGAAGATTACTGTACTTCTTCAGTATGTTTTCCAACTAAGTATAAACCAGATATATGTATAAGATTACATGTTTTTGGAAAAACAAGCGGAGTTTTCCATACCCACTAATGGTTTTGATCAGCTTTGTAACCATGCTGTCGCCATACCTGCCTAAGCCACCTCTACACAAAGATGGAGTTGTGTTTTTATTCCCTCTATCCATTAATCTTAACTTAAACAGTAACTGTGGACAGATTTCTATCCCACCTGTGGCCACTGTTTAAACATGTCATACATTACCTTATTCCCACAAATCTAGATCCCAACACCTTTGGTGGAAGAGAACAATCCTTTCTTCTTCTTTGTTCCCGTGCCCCATCTGCCTAACACCTGTTTTTTTTTCTAGAATACATTAATGGAAGGAAGAGTTGTGCAACAGGGCACCGTGCGTGAAAAACGGCCAGCCAGCCTGTACTAGGAAAACAGCTATTACACGCACGCGATCAGCAGCGTTAGTCCCATTACAGGGCTATAAAGTCTGAGAAGGTTACGAAGCCCGGAGGACAGAGCCATGAGCTCTAAAACTTACTAAGAGTGAGCTACTTTTGATTTCAGTCTTGACTTCTCCTCCACGCTAGCAGTAACTATCAGCAAAATTATGATTCAGTGACGGAAAGGAGCTGTAGACCTTTAAGATGTGGGGCTAAGGTGGAACAATGACCCTTGCCGCCAAACCACGGTACTCGGGTGACTACGGTGCTCGGCCAGGGCACCACTGCTCACTGGCCTTCAGCCATCAGAGACTTCCTAAGCACCCTGAGGTTTAATTTACTGTTGTTGTTTTCTTTCCTTCCAGAAAAAATACTGAACAGAAACTTGAGGCATATGAAGTTTCACACAGGAAATGAAATTGAAACTACTGATACCGCAGAGTGAAACAGAGTGTGGGGGGTTTCTGCAGAGGATATGTTAAAAGAAGAAGTGGCAAAGTTGATGAACAAGCTTACAGAGAGCACAAATTTGCAAAACAGGTCGGTGAACTGTAGACTTTCACACACACACAAAAAAAAGTGAAGCTCTGTAGACACTATGGTATTTATTTGCTTTCATGCAGCTGGTGCCAGGTGCTGGCTTGCACGGCTGGACACTGGCATGTTTTGTTTAATCCCAGAACAGCCTTGGCTCGGTCTCCAGCTGCAGCTCTGTCCTCTGAGCTTCCATCGTTGGCCAGAGCCACTCACTGTGCTCCTGGAAGGCATTTCAGAAAGAATATCGCTATGTCCTACAGCTCTCTCAATGGGCATTATTCGATTAAAAAAAAATTACAAATTTTTGATCACTACCCATCTGTTTTGAAGGTCTGAGTTGGAAGTAAAACCTTTGGTATTGAACATTAAACCAATATGCTTTTAAATATCACATGATTCAGGCTGATTCCCAGTCAGAGGTGTATTTTCAGTTCACTTTTGCCACGGACCTCTGATACCAGCTTTCACAGACGGAGAGCTGCGCTCATTTTTATGTCAAGAGATATGAAAATCAAATAGCACCAGAACAAATACTTCACTTCTCCAAGGAAACTAACATATAAACACTTCTCTATACCGCAGTCTGCAAAGTGCAGGGCACACACCAAGCACAAACAATACCCTGATCCCAACACACTACTTGGACAAAAGCCCCATCAAGTTCACCCTGGAATTGCTGTCTCCAAAAGGAATTTTGTGAGAGCAAGACTGACTCCAGTACAAGAAACAAGTACCTGCAGTCCTACCTTTATACCAGTGTGAATCCCACAGGCTATAGGTTCTTGCTTTTCTCTCGGACTTTGCAGGCAAGTACCCCCAAATATAGTATGACAATATATGAACAGCCTGAGTTTTTTTCTCCATCTCTTATCTTCTCAAACATCAGCTGATGGTTTTCATTGCAGGTTGCTTTTATAGTCCCAGTTTGAATACTGTAAACTTAACCTACTCCTGTTGATCAGTTCAGAGACATAGTTCATCAAGCTGAACAGCTGAGGTTCCTTCTTAGTGCAATTTCATCTAAGCAAACATGCTCACACTAGATACCAATGTGGCACATTAACTTTTAATATCCAAAAATGTTTTCATCACAACTACAGTTGTTTTTCATGATTTTTTTTTTTTTCATGTGCAAAAGCTAATTACAGACAGGTGGGAAACTTTGTGGTTCCACCATAAATGATGGGTACGTGACAAACAGCTGAGATGATAGCCATAAAAACACTCCATATGTAAACTAATGGTAGAAAGCAAGAGAACGTCCTTTGGTTTACTTTTCTGGATTTTTGTAAGGAAGTGACATGAGTACAAGAGCTACGTGAACTTCTGATAGTTTTGCAGAAGAAATCTAGGTGATTCAAAGTCAGATATATTACTTTAAATTCCTCATGTGAATATTATCTATCAAATTTGACTTGTAATCTGTAGTTTCTGTACTGCAGGAATAGTGGAGGAGAAGGGACCTTCAACCCTACTAAGCAACAGTATCTTCTGCTACTATATTCCCGCTACATGGCACAACACCTTTTTCACATTTGAAAAAGCAACCCTCTACACCATTTAAGGAGGATCTGTACGAGGAGAGAGAATTGACATGGTGGTTACAGAAGAGGGAGGGCAGCAATCACTAGAAAAAGTACATGAAAGCAAATCTGTCCTGTTAAATCTTGATTTTAGAATCCTGCCTTGCATAAAAAAAGACAACAAAGGCTTTTTGTTGCTCGTATTTAGTCTTTCCTCAATCGACTATGGTAGCCCCATTTATAAACTTTACTTTTGACAGAGCCTGATGGGAAAGAAGGTGTTTGCATAAGCAATATACTCCTTGCTGATAAAGGAGAGGTATAGAGAAAAATCATCTTATCTTGGCAGACTCGAAAAAGCAACCCTATAAAACTATTCCTGTATTTCTTTCTCCTAGCAAGGGAGTTTTTTTTATTTTCTGTAAAAGCTAGATCATCATTGAAAATTCCCTAGACTGATACAGTGAATCTGAGTGCGGTTTTGCTTTCCTTCAGCACAATTAAAACAACATTATTCTGACAAAGGGCATTTTTTGGCTAGCATACGGGCCAACCCATGAAAATTTCCAACCCTACAGAGCTCACAGATGCCCCTCTGCACATCCGAAGCTCTCTGGCAGACAGCTGCAGGGCTGGGTAGGCATTGGGTTGAGGAGCAGATGCTCTGTACAGCATTAACTCCCTCACGTGGCTACCGCCGCATGAGGAAACCAGCACTTACCGGCAGAGCAAGGGCAGCTGGTGACTCACTAAATCCTAAATACCCCAAAGCTCTCTTCAAGGCTGCTAGAGAATGGGATTTGTAACCAAAAGAGAAAAAAAGGTGATCTTTCCTTTTTAAATACTTATCATCCTGATGTAATTACGCATCAAACTCCTTAACTGATAGCTACAATTGGCAGTTAATGAAGATTTTAAGAGATCTCAAGTGAAATCCTGGTAAAAATTCCAACCCAGATTTCACCTACTAATCTCATCTGAGGTTACCATTTACATCTTGATTTCAATCCCACATGAGTAAAACCACTGTAACTGCACGGACCTTCAGGAGGTCGCTCCTGTTCTATGCTGGTATGAATGACAGACTCCAAGGGGAAGGGAGGAGTTAACAACATGCACAGCACCATGGCTGAATCAGAACGGGAACTGGGTATTAAACAGAATCATAAAATAATTTAGGTTAGAAGGGACTTCTGGAGGTCACGTAGCCCAGCCTCTTGCTCAAAGAAAGGCCAACACCAAAATCAGACTGATGGTTGCTGATGGCCTTATCTGTCCAAGCTCGGAAAACCTCCAAGAGCGGAGACTGTACAATCTCTGCGTAATCTGTCCCATTGCTTCACTCCTTCCAGGGTGAACATTTTTCCCCTGTAGCCAATTTGAAATTCACTATCGGACAAAGAAAGAAGATGAGGAGGAAAAGGCAGAGGAAGATTAAAACAAAATGACAAGACAATACTGAATGGAAGGCTCAACCTTCATATTCTGAGACTGCACGCATACAACACAAGCAGTTGGAAAGAAAAAGATACAGAGGGTGTGTGCGGTGAGTCACAAATGGGTAAGCTCCAGGTTAAGTACAAATAAGCACCAGTCCCTGGTGGCAGCATATCAGACAATACTCATTTTATTGTCAGAGTAAAAACATATTCCTTTAAGAAAACCAAACAAAAAACCTACTGGATGTTACAATGCATGCCACGCAATTATTGCTTTCCACAACGTGTCCTGTGACTCACTGTGCCACAATAAACTGGGACATGGTGCTCATTCAGGGTATATAACTCACACATTTGTAATAACTCTAAAAAGCCAATAGTTACTTGGACTACAGTTAATTTGGGGGGGTTTAATTTCCCCATGGCAAGGCAATAAATGTCATGCTTATTATTGTATTATTATTAAATAAAGAAAATGTTTTTAGTGGCAGGCAAGCATCATTAACACCTGAAATCTCTTGTATGCTAGGGAAATCAATTCAGACAACCTCTGGCATGCGGAAACACATAAATAATTGGTAAATACTACCTGTGGTCTTCTCAGTCCAGATTTGCCTGATGCCAAGAGCAATCAACTCCTTTTTGGCTGAAAAGGATAGGAGGGCACTCAATACCTTGCAGAAGGCACTCAGTACCTGGCAAAAATCAAGCTTTCCGTGTGCCAGCACCCCATGAAAGAGCAAACCCTGAAGCGTGTATGACAAATGGTTCAATTCTCTTATGAGGGAAAGCAACCTCCTAGAGAGGCACAGAGCCAGCTCTCCATAAGGTGCCGAATTCGCTCCCTGCCTGGGAAAGGTGAACTCCCTATGGTTACCCTCCTTAAAAACTAGCTCTAACTCTCTTACTGAATGAGACAAAAAAAATAACAAAGCACCTGTCTTTCAGTGAGTCTGCCCAAGAGCAGAGGTTGACTGGAAATCCAGTTTTATCACTAACAAGACATCAGAGATGCTTACAAGCAGGGATTGCACAGTGGCAGAAGAAATTGTGTGCGATTACAAGAAAAGTCTTCTCCCGTAATCAAGATTACTCAAATGAGCCCAGCCTACACCATAACTTGTGAGTACCACCACAAGAATAAGGTTTCAGAGTGCTAGTGGAGTTTTCCATCATACTGAGATGATCTAATGGGGGAAAAAAATCCTATATAGGGAAGGCCTACCTAACACTTGTATACATGTGACACAGGGCCACTGAAGCCAGAGCTAATCATTAGCAAAAGTGGATCAGTAGGATAGAAGTGGACCACCGGGATTTTGCCCACGTAGGATCTCAGAGCTACAGCAGAAGTGCCATGGTCAGCAGGACTGATTCCTGAAAAAGGGGGTCTGACCAATACTGTTTACACAATGATAAAGCAATAGCAATGCTACCGGAATCAACAAAGCTATGCTGGAGTAAATCAGTTGAGAATTACATCCTGAATTCATATGTCTTTGCAGCTAATTTCACAGGTATTAAACAACACTAACGTCTCAATATGTGACTTGGAAGGAAAAACACAAACAAACATCTCAGCCTACAGCTCTATTGCTCCCTGATCCCCAAGGAGGCAATTATTCCCTCGGTGGTGTTCTGTATGGGCCAAATACAACAACCGCCAATACAAATATTTTGTTCTTGGGGTTTTGCTTTATAAAATGTAAATTTGGACTGTGTGGCCTCAGGTGTTTTCTTCAATGCTTAACACAACAGGTTCCAAATGGTGACGGGGGAATATGGCCATGACCTTAGCATGAACCACAATGGTGAACAGTGATGTACTCTGCCTATTTCCTCACCCTGAATCTCCTGAACTGTTTAATTGTGTGGAAGACAGTTGAAATTGTGCCTCAATCAAGACTGCCAGGGTCTGACCTGCACTCTTTTATTGTTATTCTGTAGATTCTTTGTTAGTACTCAGAAAATATTCTCCATCTCCTCAGAAATATATTTGATTTATTAACAAGTTTGTTGCATCTCGCTTACCTACATTCCTCTAGGAATGTACTGGAGAAAGTACAAAAGTACACAAAAATTAAGTAGAGTTCAGACCTTTTTCCTATCAAAAGTCGTATTCACCTATGCAGAAATGTCAAAATCAATTTCAACCAAGGAGATAAAACCACATTTAGGTAACAACCACCTTCTCCTCAATGCAAAGACCCTCCCTCCAGAGAAGGAAATGTTGCTTTGGTCCAGATCCCATATGTTCATTCTCTTGTTGGTTAATTCAAGACAGTGTTAGCTAGATTTTCATTATAGGGTATTATTTGTAGCTGCTGTTTTCATGAAGCAGCTGTAATAAACAAGCGAGATTTATGTTCCTTTTTAAATTGCTTGAAATAATTAGCGTTGTTAAATTTAGACTCTGAAAGAACCTACTGATTTCTCTATTTTTTTTTTTAATAAATACAGAAGCTACAAAGCTATCTACCACCACCAGTCAGGCTTGTGCCAGAACAGTATGCACTCCATATACTATCCAAAATGTGTTTTAGATGAGGAAATAATCAAAGTTCTCCAAACAACCTTTTAAAAGTAAATGATGGTTGTGCTGAATTGTTTTAACAACCGCACTGTGTGTTATTCTTCTCCAACCTAAACTCAGACACAGGGCTTCTTTTTATTCTCGTTCTGGTCTACACAGGTGCAAATGGACACCCTGCATCTGGATCACGCTGATAAGCTCAATGGAAAGTAGGACCAAAACTGAGACCCAGACCCAGATCAGTGTTTTGCAAGCTGATTTCCTAGCTTGACAATTTAGACTGCATCCAACTACTATAAAAGCCCTGATCCATGTCAGGCAACCAAATACCAAACTCAGAGCTTGTAGTTTGCTCTCATCTCTGCATCATTTACTTTTTCCACTCGTTCCCCCTCAACCACAGCTTGCTGTATTGACAGTCCAGATACTTATTTAAAATGAGTAAACATGATGCCCTCCCCAACCCAATTTGGCCATTTCACAGCTACTGCTGCATTTCAGAGCCTGATCCAACAAACCTGCTTCATGACAGCACCAAAAAAACATCCTCTAAAAAGTTTTTCACTCATAGTTTTTTTTTGTTTGGTCAGTTTTGTGTTTTATTAGCCTTACAGTATTTTTCTTGGTGCAGGTGCCACCATCCCAGCAGTCCAGGTTTCCTCAGTGCAACAGGAAAGACGGGATGAAATACCAGAGGCCATGACAGAACCTAGCCTTAGTGTTTCTACAAGAGGAGACTGATGCCAAACAGACTTTCAGCTGACTACACCCCAGGTGAGGAAGAGATGAGGAAAAGATGATCTGCTGTGAGAAAGACCACACCGTGCCATGCATAGAAGAGATACAGTATCAATATACTAGTTCTATAATGAGAACATGTACAAAGTTAAGACAAAGAGAAGGCTAAACCTGTCAGTTTTTACATTATGAACTTTTATAACTATAGGTAGGAAAAGTTAGGGAAGGTATGCAAACAAGAATGATGGAGCTGGGAAAAGAGTCTGAAGTTATGTGCAGAAAACAGTTGTAATAGGTATAAAATACAAAATTGTAAGTACTTCTTTCCTCTATATATGATAAAACAGTAACAACTTCTATGTAAATGATAAAATCCCAGGACGTTAAAATAAATAAATAGGTATACTGTCTTAAATCATTCCTGGGTAAAATAAGTAAGTGTCATGCAATGGGATGGGGATTTAGTGCTAGGAAGTATAAAGCCCTACATCTCAGGAGAGCAGTAACATTGCCTGAGGAGCAGCTAGCTGCAAAGCTGTGAATCCAAGAAAGACCTAAAGGTGATTGCAGCTAAGATTAGCCAAGTAATAGTGTTTCTCTGTGTGATGCTACTGAGTGATGCAGGAGAAGGGCCAAAGGCTAAGCTATTTCTGGATGTGTACATATGAGGGGATGATATGGAAATCTAAAGCATAATGCTATGTTAAAACAACCACAATGGATATAGTATGAGTGGTTCAAGTCTCTACAGATTAGAAAGGAGATAGAAAAATTCAAGGAAATACAAATAAGGACAATAAAAACGATCTAAGGAGAGAATAAGAGAGCTAAATTAATATGGTCTATAAATTAGAAGACTCCTGGGCTGAGATCCAGCTATAAATACCTTCAAGGTACTGTGTGTAGAGGAAGGTAATTAATCTAGCTCAAAAGATAGTAGGTCAAGAAACAATTGCTTGAATTTAGGAATGGAAAAATTCAGAATATATAATAAGAAGAAATTATTTGAAGAAGAGACACATCTGCTCAACCAGGCAGACTCCCAAGGTGGTAGCCAAGGCACGCTTACTGTATGCAACCGAGAACAGGTTGAATAAGGAAGGGGCTCTGGGAAACACTGCAGTCATAGCTTTCCACAGTTCAAAGAGATCACCACGGTCCAACTTACTTATCTTTTAGTTTCTTTCTTTATGGGTTATCTGAAAGACTGCTCCTCTATGTAAAAAAACCCCGACAATACCCAAACCTATATATCCATGTAGTGACAATGCATCCACATCAGAGCTCAGAAATGGGGGTGTGCAGCACTCCGATGTGCAATGCAGGTAACGGCAAACCTCTTTAACTCTCTTCTGGCTATTTAGTGGTGCATGCAACGTGAGTCTGCCGGGTGCCGGCCAGGACAGTGTCAGCAAGACAAAAACTGCTGACCCAGCTGGCAGATTATTCTGAGTATCTCAACACCGAGGTCAAGGGCTGAAGTGGCAACTACCTCTTGTGATACTCATGGTCTTCCCCAGCCTTGTGTTAAAGAGATTCTGCACGGAAGCTTTCAATGTCATTGCATAAATCATGTACTTGGATTTATGATTAGCTGAAAACCAACACTAGCAGTATTTAACAATCCTCAGGAGCTCTAAAATACACTTGCATTACGAAAATAAAACAAAAATCCCAAAACATTTGCAACAGGCCTTACAATTTTCAGTGACAAATGGGTATACACAAACGTGAGGAATATAAAACCCAAGTACCATTATACCCCCCCCTTAAACATATCCCATCCCAACTGCACTCACCAATCGGGACTTCTGTCCCCTCCTCAATGTAGATGGGCAGTGGTGATTCCTCCATAGGATGAGGCACTGATGGAAAGTAATGAATTGTGGTAGTATTTGTCGCAAAGTGACTACAATAAGACGGTCCCTTTCTTATCATTACAACTACATACGGCTGGTTCCTGTCACAAAGAATCCTTTCTCAAAGAGGTCACCTCCTGTCACGGTGACCGGTCCAAGTCACAGTCCTGAGGGGTTAAGCCCCACTGAGCATTCACCGCCATAGGAGCCAGCCCCATCTGAATGGGGTCTGGGAGAGGTCCTTGTCCTGGATGCTTCATGATCCTGCCATTTTGCTATAGCCTCGCATCCCTGGAATTTAACTCTCTGTTGGAAACCCACACAGTTGAAGAAGTCAAGGGGAGCCAATGCACAGACAGGCACAAACAGAGTTATCAAGTCAAAGTCGTAATATTTCATGCACAGAACCAGAAGACAGAGGCTCTGATGCTCAAAGCTTGCTGTTAGCTGTTGAAAAGCCACAGCAGGCGATGGAAGGCTGCACCACAAATGGGCTCTGGACCACAAAGTGTTCATTACTTATTCATTTTGGAGTAATACATATTGGATTTAGGAAGCTCCCAATTACTTGTTTGTGATACTGAAATCTCCAGACAAACTCTTCAGATTTGCACTGCATGCTTATTCTGCAGTTTCCAGACACCATACAGTCACTTGTATAGGGTTCATCTGTTTGAGTTCTCTATTTGGGAGCTTCTTCCCCTAAAGATGGTTTTGTTGCACTATTTCCCATTTAAAAATCTCTGGGAAGCATGTGCTTCACAGGCTTTTCAAGGGGTTTGAATTTCCTACACTAGAATGAAAAAATAATGACCTACAAATGTTGAAAATGGTCATGATCAAAAGTCTTTTGGATTTTTTCCTTCTCTGTTACCGTTTAAAAGTGATGATGTACCTTCTCAAAGATACAAACTCTTAACCTAGCCTCAGCTAGGATTCCAGCTGTAGGGAAGGAGGATTCTTTAATCCTTTGTGGGGTACCCTTCACTTACTACTAGCTTTTTCTTTTTTTTTTTTTTCTGAAAGATTGTCTTATGGTATCCACAAAACCAGCCAAACAACACTTGTGGTTTACAGGTATTAAATAAAGCATCTTGCAACATTTCTGCTAGCAACACAACCAGAATAAAGAGTGTTTTCAACACATGTTTGACTAGCAACAGGCTTAATATAAACCTCATACTGGTGCTTTGCGGGATGCAAAGGGCTGCCAGTTCCCTGCCTTTACCTAAGCCCACCCCTCGCTCACGTGGAAGATGAAGGGAAGCACAGGGGAGAGGAAGAGCAGAACACAGTTGCCTACAGAACTACTGTACAAGCCACAGAAATCATGGTCTACCAGAGCGCCTTGCGCAAGCCACTTTTATCTAGAAGCTGAACTAACATTCCAGCTCAACAATAGCAAAAAACCATTTGTTACCAGACGGCGTTTTGCTACATATTAACCAGCAGTTGCTATGCAAGCATAATAGAGTGCTGCAATTCTGAGATATATGTTATTTCTCACAAAAAACCCCACTTTGACTTATGGGAAGTCAGCCTGAGGTGAGCGCTCGTGGGCTTGCCATGCCACTGGACGCAGTACATGCTTGGAAGTTATGCAAAGCGGGCCCTGCATTGCGAACAATGCAGTCATTTTCCTTGCTAAGCTAATTTTGCATTAAGGCAATGAGAGTCTTCATCTATGCAGCCCCTTAAAACATTTAATCAGATTTATTTACTAGGAAGAAATACCAAAGCAGAGTTTCCTATACTACTCAAGAGTTTTCAAATCTGAGATCTGCAAGCAAACCAGCTCACTAGATGGTGTGGAAAAAAAAACTGTTGTATTTTTGACATGCAGCTTTCTTACTCCCACGAAGAATACTGCACCCGGCTCACCCAGACCAAGCACTCAGTCTGGAGCCAAATGCTTTCACAAAACTTTTGCAACAGTATTCACCAATGGCTGGTGGCATCTACTCTTACTTTAACGGGTATCACCATAGGTTGTAGAAAAGGCTTGAAATACCCATAGGCTATTTGAGGCCAAATACGCTTATACACAGTCTCTCTTACCCACACGTATACATGCACACACTGGTACACATGCACGCAAACGAACGGCTCTATAGGCAGAACTTGGATTTTGTAGGATCCAAGGCAGAGAAGCTGACTCTTGTCACAGGGTTTGGGAACCAAGGACTCTGGGGTGCTAAAACGAGCTCTCACTTACGGGTCCCCTCCGCTTTGGGCAAACCACTTTAACATTAGCCCTCCAGGATTTACACATCAGCTTTATGGGCATGCTGCTTAAATGTCTGCAAAGTGCTTTGCAATGGTTTCTAAATTCTGCAGTGATATGCACAGAAGATAGATTTAAGGTAACAGTTGCTGAGTATTATTATGACTGTAACTACAGCCTATTTTTACATGCCCTATACTTGGTTTCTAGAAACAGATGGTAAATGTTCAGTATTTGAACGTTTTAATGAGCTTTATAACCCTTCTGTAAATTCATAAACAAGCATAAATAACACTTACATGAAGAAGAATCTCTTCTGAACGGATTTTCTCTTCCTGTTTGGAAAAAAAAGAGAAAAAGAAAAGGCAAAAAAAATATTTTAAAGGAAAAAAATGAGTCTAGCAAGATAAGTCAGACATGTTTCAATGTTACCATGCATAGTGTTTCCTGCTTTTCATCAGCAATGAACTTGTATTTGAAGAACATCAAGACACTGAATGTAGTACCAGTGCAAACCAGGAGATTATCTCTCACTTGTTTCATCCTATGTAAAACATCACAAAAAATTTGACTATATCCGTCTCAAGAGCAAGGAAACTACACTGCAGCAGTGAAATAAAATGCAAATGCTATGTGATCTGAAGCAAAAAAGGAAGAACTTTTAACGACATTCCAGCTCACTGATAACCCTGTGGCTCAACGTACGGGTTGCTCTCCTACCTACGAACAGCCTACCTACACCAACACCCTAAAGTAGGGCACTCCTGCTGTGTTTTGGCATGGTGTATTTGTTTTTCCACACCAGCACTCAAGCACCAATTGCATACAAACCCAGGTCAGGCAGCCACGGCAGCAAAGGCGTTCAAGGCTGTGACCATTCTGGGTGACAGAGAACCACAACAGGAAACCCAGTAACTGCTAAAATGCACGAGCTTTCCCAACAGCCCATGCGCCCTAACAGCCACCCACCCTGCTGCCTCCCACCTCAAGCTCGCTGGCACGTCATGGATTTGATTCATGTTCCCCTTCCACCAACCTAGCCGGTGGGTTTGGTGGATGCTCTTGGAGCAGGGTTTAGGATCGGTACTGAGCAGCTTTTTGCTGGTGTGTATCTAGACACATTGAAAAAAAAGAGAGAGATTGATATAAACAGAGAAGATGCCGTAGGACACCAGCCACAGGTTGAGAGTCACAAACTGGCAGCACGCTAGCCCTTCCAATGGCAGCTTTTGGGGAAAAAAGGACTATGAAGAATGGTAGTTTCACTTGAGTTCTACCAGATTATCTTATATCAATATTAGCTACTCTGTAAGCAATTTAAAGGGTATTGCCTAGAGTTTACAAGCCTTGAGATGATACTCAGCTAGTACAAATCAATTAAATCCATGGCACTACAACAGCTGAGGATTCAAGCAAATATGCATGTATGCAAGAAATTCAACAAATATTAAATCACTGCATTTTCATCCTCACGCTTTTCTTCCAAATGCCAAGGACTCAATCCCACAAGCAGCCCTCCCAGAATGGCATCAGAATAAACTTGAGTTTTGTGTACAGAGCACTTAAGAGGACTGGACTTCGCATTACTTTAAAAAAACATAACTCTGATCCATTCTGGTCACGTAAATTAAGTTGGTGATGAGAAGAAGTCAAGGCACTAATCCTAGTGGGTAATCTATTCAAAGCTCTACTTCTTAAATGATCTACAATTTATTAGTATGACCAATCAAATAATCATTACTTGCAAAAGGCTTTAACTACCATGGCTTTCCTATCCATTTTCATGTGTTGTAATACGGTTAAATTTAAAAGAAACAAATCAGCATAATCTTTTCAGAGTCATTTGCCAGCATGATTAAAAGCCTGGGTAGGGCACCACTACAGGGACTCCCCTTACTGGTAGGGCTGGCAACATTGCCGTTGGGGCACTGGGGCAACATTGACCATCAGGGCAAAACTATGGGGCTTTGGAAAACCTAGAAGGGGCAAAACTAAAATAATAGGGGGTTGCTGCTGAGTCTTGAGGTGCAATGATGAAAATCCTGGGAGCATCACTGCCCGGGAAACATGGCAGCCTGCTGAAAGGCTTGTGCTTGAGAGTCTCTTTGGAAACACCCAGTTCACAGGATTTGTCTAGAAGCCACTAAGATGTAGCTCAGTCTTGGTTGGGCAGAGTATCAATTTAAGGAAAACTCACTGAAATACTTGCAATGATTAGCTGTAACACAAAGTCCTCACCGAGGCTTTACAAACAGAACTGTGCTCTGGCATAGGAGGTTTCCCAAGCACCACGCAGCAAGAGTAAGCCAATCTAAAGTGTCTTCCTATTTTTCTGGGCAATGTTGTACCTCTTTTCATACAGCATTTCAGACAGACTGAGCCCAAACATTTCACCTCTGCCCTTTAAGAAACCTCCAAGCAACACACCCAAAAGCTACGAATTAACCACTACCAACAAAGAGTAGTATGCCAAATTTTGCTCCTGGTTACAGCAAAGTAAAATAAAGTAACAAATGGTAGCACTTGAAGCATTCCAAATTTCTACTGGATTCTAGGCAAGTTCCCTAAGCAAACAATCAAAAAACCCCCAGGATTTTGATCTAGCACCCCCAAGCACGCAATCACCTTCTCAGTACCTCCAAATATCACAGTGCCATCTGCAATCTCCTGCTGTTTGCAAAATATGACAGAAAATAACCCTAACACTGCACGGCAGAAGCAGTAGGTTAATAAATGACATCAAGAAACGGCCTTTCCTCTCTTGGCCTCCCCGCAGGCCGGGGGGGTCTGGGTCCCACCCCACCCGCGGGGCATCTCTGGGACCCCACGGAGAGGGAAAGGGGTCTGTCGCCCTCCAGTGGGTGCAGCCTCAAAGCAGCCCAAACCGTGAGAGGTGGGAAGAGGAAGGAACAAGAGGTGAGACGCAGACAAATAAAGAGAAGAGAAAAACAAATAATATGCAAAGCAGAGAAGAGACAGCTGAAGAGGAAACACGAAGACGCTATCTCTGAAAGTGCCAAAAATAAAGTTTCCAGTGTCAGTTTAACCAGGGCAACAAAGACATCCTCCCGCCACACTCGTGTTTCAGCCTCAACTTACTCCGAGCGAGGGACACGGTCACGCTGCCGGCTGCCTCAACTGCTCACACATTCTGCTTCAAAAAAACCCAACATCCTCCAGGGGAATCTTTCCATAATACTCATGCAAAGGTAGGCAATGCCAAAAAACAGTCAGCTCGCCCAAATGCAGACCCAGAGGTAAACACCCGGCTGTCAAAAACCATCACGGTTTTCACCAAAGCCTCTCCCCTCCAAATTCCACAGCAGCAGGTTTTAACGGGCTGATTTACCCTCAAACCTAAAGCCATAAAATCTAAACCAGTAGCAACTGTCATCCGAGCCCCAAATTACACAGTGGATGACATATCCACCCAATCAGGGTTGCCTCACGTTTTTGCTAGTCCAAAACTCGAAATATTTTGACATGCAAGCAATAAAAAAAAAAAATTGCAGTTACCAAAATAGCACTATCAACGTAACCAGCTCCTCTCAGCACATTTTCTTAATGCCTTTCCCAATACGGTTAAAAAAATGGGGACTAACCAAAAAACTCCATCTTTACACCTTGGCACAAATCGTGCTGGAATACGTGTGAGGCTGTATTCCTTCGTGTTTATCCGGATCCTCTCCCACTACTTTTTTCATCAGATCCTCTCCCACTACTTTAAACGTAGCTCTTATTAAACAGCAGAAATCAGCTCTTACAATTTCTAAATACAAAGTTTTGCCACTCTCGGAGCTGCTGAAGGAAAACACAGCTTGCCTTCTTTTTCATAAATAACACATACTCTGCACATTTCTTCGCCTGTGTGAAATAAATTCTCCCATGTTCTTATATGGAAACCTTGCGAGTCCTCCCACATACCGCCTGTTACAATATCAGGCAGAGATGGGCATTCATTCTTTTAAAGCCAGAGGGTGAATTTTGGATCCAAGTTACCCCGAGATGAACCCAGAATTATTGCCCCTTCAGTCTGCACTGAGCTCAGTAACCTGCCCTGTGCAGTCCCCGTGTTTTATTTCCAAGCCCCAATCACAACTTTGATTTCAGCACGCTAAGAATCAAAGAAATAAAAGGAAAACGAAGGGAATAAAAAGGCAGAAGCAGCAGCAGTATTACCCACCAGGTGGGCCCATTAGCATCAGATGTAGCATTGCCTGTCCCAGCCTCTTCACTTGAGGTTAGCGCACGGCAGCCAGAAAAAACACAGCGGAGAGGGGTGGGAAGGCGAGAGAAAAAGGGCAAAAATAACCGGGGAGAGAAGCTTGCTCGCTGGAGGGCCGCCAGCAAGTGGGTAATTGCTGCAAACTGTTACCGCGAAAAAAAAGTTAACGCAAGGTGTGGGGGGATGAAAATAACCGCTGGGGGAGAAAAAAAAACCCGCAGAGGTAACGAGACAGCTGGGGAGGAGGGGGGGGCTTGAAAGAAGAAGAATGAATAAA
>NW_009635053.1:0-43034 GCF_000690535.1 Cariama cristata | reverse complement strand
TATATTATATATATGTATAATCTTCTTTCTCATCTCTTTTAGTGATGCTTTTAACTTGTTTTATATGTAATACGATTTTAATTATCCCTACTCCTTAATATTTCACAGGTCTCAAAAATTTTTCTCTACAAAAAATAAAGACCTTTACCTTTCTGTGAATCCTATAATTTCAAATTTTAAACAAATCGAGTTCTAAACTTTACAATATGTCATAATCAGAAAAAAAATTACCCTTTTTCTTGGAAGAATGGACAAATTTTTCAAACAATTCTACTTGATGACAAAATAATAGATATAATGAACAGCAGGGAATGAAAGAGAAGCTTGTGATTTAAAGCAATATAATTATGTAAATTATCAACTGAGATATACATGCACCCTAGTCTTTCATTTGAAGTTGTTTCATTTTTTATTCTATGCATAAAAAATAAGAAATGAGTTTAAAATATTAATTACAAGAAACTCATTGGAAAACAGTTGGGAGAAAACTTTGTATGAATTTAATGACATATGGATCTGTCCCTTCTCACAGCTCATCAAGATGAAGTTGGGTTGTCCTACAATCTGAGGAATTTGAACAAGAAGAAACCATTAGCTTGCTGAGAAAAGTTTAGAGTACATAATGAAGGAAAAAGCACTGAAAGACCTGGAGGCATCACTGAGATAAATGACATTGAAGGTTGACATGACTGGTAAAAGAGAAGGAACAGGGAACAAGACAGTGTAATTTAATAAACATACTTAGGATGGATGTACTTTGTTTTCCACTGCTTTTTCTGTTTCTTCTGTTCTGACACGGACAGGGTTTTTCTACTCAGCAGTGTAAAATACAGAGACTCCAGACCAAGTGATATGTTGGGGAGAGTTGTGGGAGTATGCAAAACCACATGGGAGTAGAAGAGCACTATGTACAGAGTACCATATGAAATGATTATCATCTGAGATCTGACAGGAAAGAGAAGGAAATGCTGCCGATGTGAGGGGAAAGTCCATAATTTGGAGAAGCAGCCAGTGCGCTGAACGGCATTGCTGCATGTCTAACCAAGTCAATTTTCTGGGGACCAACATTGCCTTTCCTAGGTTCCTAGGTCATACCTAGGATTCTGTAGTATAACAGTCACACAAATGATCTGCTTATGCACTTTAGCAAATTTTCCCAGTCATCTCAACCATTTCAAAGTTTCAGTGCTTCTTGTTATGAGGCAGGTTTCTACTTTTGAGACATGAAAAAACAATTGGATCTCAGATAGTGCAACTGCAACGTGCACCGTCAGGCTACATTGTGTGCTGCTTTAGGTTTGCAGTTCAGACAGAATTAATTTCCCCTAGCTTTAGCTTTCTAAAAGTTTGTCATCTAACTTTCCTTATGGTATTTCCCAAATTTTCCAGGAAAAGGCGGCTTTGATTATTCTCAGATTATAGCTCAATCATGGTACAAAGAAACGTCATTTATAAGCAGTCATATTCACTTAATCTCTATAATAAAAAATAGGTTATTTAGTTTTCTGTAGTTAACAGACAGTAGTATGTATTTCCAGAGGACAATTCAGATGATCCTAGAATAACTGGGATAATTTACTCTCAGGCAGGGAAGGAATTTAGAAAATTTTAGATTGTCAGGTGTAATGAATCTTAAGATTTGGGGTGAATCTCAGAAACATTCAAGATTTGTAATATTTATATGGAAAATATGATGTAACTAACGTGTGTGTGTATGGTCCTTTAGCTATAAAGTAAGGGTATTAAAGCTCGTGCTTCTAGTTAAGAGGTTGTAATGTTAGTTTCTCTTCCTGTCTTTTCACCCTACAAAACTAATCTTTTTTTGCCTAATCTTAATTCAAACAGCAAATCAGAAGAAAATGTATTGTAGGAATAAACAATGTTTTTGTTGGAATGGGATAATACAGTGAGCTACAGAGACATATATTTCATAATTTTGTAATTGCATTGACATTTCTGTCTAAAGCTTTGAACCCTCCAATTTTCATGATGCTTGCTATGAAACTATCTTGCAATTGGAGAAGAACATACAAGAAAGAAAAGTAAAATAATATTTTCTGTTAAAACTCTAAAAGTCAAAATTCAGAAAACATTCCAGTCTTGCAAAGAAATGGAGTTAGTTTTCAGTAAAATCCTGGGCCATTTTGAGGGCTCTGGTTGAAACCCACATGAAGTATAAAATTGGCAGTCTTTTGAAAAGGAACAAGAAAATGCATTTGAATTTATTACTTATTTCAAATATTGGGTTTATTCAAAGAGGGTGTTCAAGTGAAAACTCAAAAACTTCCAGTAAACATCAAAGGAAAGATGCTAAGTGACTGTTTAGAAATACTATTAAAAGTCATAAAGTCACAATACTCTGGTTTATTTGTTTCATATCTTTTCCAACATCACCTAGAGCTCTGTACTATTAATTACTGACCTCAGTTCAACAGGATTTTGATGCCCGTAAGATTTGCTTTCCATTTGGATAATGCCTTTGCCATTGCCATCATGGAACAAGAATTCTGGCTACCTTAAATGAAGATGCATTAAGATGTGACCAGTCCAGGCCATGTAGCCCCAGCTGTCTCTGTAGAGATTGTCAATAACCTGCTGATCAGACTTTGGAATCCTGTGCCTGAGTACCTATAGCAAGTCAACATTAATATTGATATAAGAATTTCCAGCACAGATTTACCGAAAGATAAAAATGGTACGTCTTAGCAGGGCCTGCTGTAGTATACTATGTCATGAGATGAGTTAAGAAGTTGTACCAAAACAAAGATCCTTTTTCTGTATCAACATTGTAGCTGGATCTACCCTGGCTTCCTGGATCACTTCAATAAAATTGTACTTAGCTTGGTAAGCTCTTTGTTTTTATTACAGGAAGTAAAAAATAAACAACCCTATGTCTCTCGTCCTTTCTAGCAGCAGTATCAGACAGTCTGAACCTTTCAAATGTTAACTGTACTTCATTAAAAACATCCAGCCTTATGGTAAAGTTGAGATGCTGTAGACTTTTCCATATGGCATGGTAACTGTGTAGATATTTAATGTATTTGCACACCCACACATGAGCCTAAAATGTAAATAAATATAAAATCGCTCTTAGTAAAGAAAACAGTAAAATTGTATTTATACTTTGAGAATTTACTTTTTTTTCAAAATATACTACAAAAAATGTTATGCCCTCCCTTGAAATAGATAGATAACAATGTATGACCCCATTTTTTTCTTTCTCAAATCTCAAACAAATTTCTGTGGGACATTTGATGCAAAAAGTGCCATAATTAATATGTCTTTTATAAAGTAATAACTTGAATAAGTGTTTTATTAGATTTTTAACCAGATGATGAGAGATAAAATGTGCCACTGTTGTATTTAATGCAAGTACTGCAGTTATGTTCAGCATTGTTAATTTACTGAGGCAGGGACAAGATGAGAAACACCGACTTTGTTAATGTCAGTAGAAACATGTAAGCAGTCCAATGCCATTTGTTTTCTTCTGATATCTGTACTCTACTGCAGATGTCAGTGTCAAGCTCACTGAAATTATTGTAGAATTTCTTCAACAGCAGACAGACACAGAGATAGTAGAAAGACCTTTTAAATGCATAATATTGTTTTACTCTCACAATGATTTCGGTACTAGAAATACTTCGTAAGCTAGAAGTGATAAATATTCATGTGCATTAAATATATTCATTTAGCAGAATTATTCATAGTGAGGGAAATTATGTAGTCAGTTTCTTTTGGAATCAGTAGTAGTTTTAAGTGAACAAAGATTGTACGACTTGGCCTGTGTATTTAGCAGGATAAATAGCCTGTGCTCAGCACAGTGTCACTTTTTGGTGCTTCAGTGGTTGCACTTCTCTTTCCCCCACACACGAAGAATTTGTTTCTCACACTGACGTCAGCTTACTCCTGTGTTTTTCTCACCAAGAAAGAAACATGAGTTGAAGGATCTACACCTGCCTCACAACTGCTCCAGCAGGACTAAGTCTGGACCAAAAATCATTGACCTTTTCTGAGAGCCTAATTGAGTCATGAAGGAGTTTTAGAAGTTGCCTATTGCTTGCAACAGTTTTGACTGGAACTGATAAAAGAGTTAGGATTGGTTTCAGCAACAGTCAACTATAGCAGTTAGGCTTAACTAGGTGTACACGAAGAAAATGTGTGGAAGCATAAAATAGGAAACCTCTTACAGATGCATGCAGTCCCTGATTACTTTTCTGTGAAACCATATTAGTCAGAATAATGGTTGCAGGCTTCCGGATACTAAATTACAAAAAGGCTTAATTCTTGGCTTCTTTTTATGTGAACCAAAATTGCTTTTATGTTGGAAAAATTTCTAATGCAAAATCCTTTCCTTGTGTAATAAGCATGTTGCAAGCAGTGCAGAGTCATCAAACACAGCATTTGTCAGGCTTTTAACATTAAAGATTGAAAGAACTGTAGCACACACTGAGCTCTGAGCCAAGCAAAATTAGTTTTCAAATTCCCAAACATGTACCATTGTGAGAGACAGGTAGCAGAAGCATACTCTACATGGTCTATATATTTGCCCACTGCTGCATATTAGGGCTATGAAACATGCATTACTTTGGAGGCACAGCTATCTAAAGTCTGTAGGAAATTTAAATGAGCTGCTATATATTCAGCGGAAAATTGGCAGATCGTAACTATAAAAAACATAATTAATGTTCCCAAAAGAGTTTTAAATGAGATGTTTTCAACTCTTTAGTAATCTGGGCAGTCCATTGAAAATAATATGTGATAAATTTAATGCTGTCTGCTTGCAAATACATGTTTAATACTTGCAGAAAGCTGTGCCCTGCATTTTGGATGACATTTGACTATTTTGTAAGAAACCAGTGGCACTACTGGAACTATGCAACATTCACAATCAAAAATTCATGATTCTATTTTTAAAGACTGCTGCAACACCTAATATTTTAGATTTATTTTCATATTTGCAATTATGAAAGGTTCATTTCAAACAAAATGAAGAAGTGTGGAATTAGGGTTTATATATTTTTGTAGATTCTTTGTCCTCTGTTTAGTATATCTTCTAAAAAAATAATAATATGATATTTCTTAAAAACATACATTGAGTTTGGGGTTTTTTTTTGAACAACCCTTGGCGTTTTTCCTTTGAATGTTTCTGAGATGTCCTAGTGTTAACAACAAGGAACAAGTCAGGGAGAACTCCACAATGGCAAGCATCAGCAGCAGAATGAAAGAGTGCCAGAGGGCCTGTCTTGGGGTCCAATCTGTTCAGAGAAGAGACAACAAACTGCTGTTGCCAATTTGCATACCTTTACTTTGCTGTGAGGCACAGGGTGCAGAACTCTGTCTGGTGAGACCTGCATCATATGCATATTTATCTCAATGTTGTAAAGATAGAGACTTAAACACAACAAAACACACACACAAAAAATATCCACCCTAGCAACAACATCAAAATCAGAAATACAAAAGACCTTTCCACAGAACAATTGATGAAAGACTTGTAGTGTAACCTGACCTTTTGATGGAGAAGCCAAGACTAAAGTCAGACTGGATTCTAAGGTGCAGATAGAAAGCTCACATGCTTTGTGCATGCTTTTGTTATTGTTGTTGTTTTGTTGAAGCAGCTGTGGAAGCTCCTTGGATAAATGATGATAGAATAAAGACAGGAAACTATCTGCCAGCCATACCAAAGGGCAATACGATCCCATGTATATTTTTAAAATAGAAAGTAATCGAACAATAATGTTTTAAAGGACCTGGAGTCTCAAGCTTATCCTCTGTACAAGGGGAGGAGAATTTCTCCCTCTTATAATTCTACTGTTGCTGTTTTAAATCAGGAAAATGGAGGAACCAAGGAAATTCTATTCAGAATATGCAATTATCTGTGCCTGCTGGTCGCAGATAATGCTCCTCCACCCGAAATTAGAAAATATGGGTGATTTTGATGATGTCGTAAGACAAAATCTGAGAATTCAGAAATCTTTTAGCATAGAAATGTGACAATTCCAAAAGACTCTGTTGTGTGAATTCCAAGGTAGCCTTTTGATTCATTAAATAAAGAAACCACACTATTCAATCAAGTTATACTTTTTGCATTTTGGTTTCTAATTTCCCACTGGTTTCAAATGACTCCTCTTCATACAACTTTACGAGCTTAAATGACTGGTTGAATATGAATCTTAGGCTGCTATGTTTTAAGTGTTCTAATTGGAAAAAAAAAAGACATGTAATATTATCTAGCATACAGAACGTATTTTTAAAAAGCAGAACACTTGGCAAGATCTTGTGTTATAGGGAAGCACCAAACTGAAAAGCATGATCTAACCCATTGTAATGTGTTTGGCAACTGGATCCAGTACAATCCTCGGGAACTTGTGCGAGTACACAGGAGGGATTTTTTCTATGTTGAAGAATTCACTAAGGCTCACAACACATCTCCATTGCTATAGTTTATTTCCTATTTTTTTCCTGGAACGAAATGCTTGTTGGTATTTTTCCCTTGAAACGTATGCATTGAAAAGAGCAAAAAGTGTAATTCAAAAGATATCCTTATGCCTAATTGGGCGGGCATAGACAGACAACACATTTTTAAGACTTTCTTTATCCAGAATACAAATAGAGATCGTGTAATGACAGTAAAAGAAGTGAAGAAAATTTAATGGTTCGGTTCTTTATCTAACCACTGGAGAAATCATAGTAGCCCAGGATTTTTTGTTGTTTCCTGTGAAAGCTGACAAGTCCATTGAGACCATTGGATGGTGTAGTTTTCAAAACTGGTTTTATAGTGTCACCGTATTTCAAAACTCTTGGGTTTAGGAAAGAATACTTTCTTTCTTTTTTTTTTTTTTCCCCTCAACACAATTCATAAGCAGTCTATTATAAGTTTTAACTATATTTATGAAGCTTTTGAGAAATAGTGTATGGAATTAATAGGTATAAGAACACAGTACAATACGTTTCTTTTTTATGCCTCTTAATTCTGTTCTATCAAGACTAGTGGACACTGTGAGGACAGTAAACTTCATATTATATTGTTAGAATGCCATATATTGAGTAACCACGTTAAAGACACTAACTATCAGTTATATACTCACAAAGTGCAGTTGATATCTCTTACCTTTTAAGAGTGATGTCTGCAGTAAACCAAGCTCAGAAATCAAGAGCGACTGAAGTACGCTACAACCTTCGAATAAACCAATGCCCTGAGACTTTGCAGAATGGGTTTCCACTTGCCACTACAGTCTTTCCTCCTCACAGGAATGGATGAACTCCTCAGAGGAACTGATACGCTGAGGCTTGTGTTCAGCTGACAGAACATGGTGACATCAACCAGGCTTAAATCCTTGCATGAGAGACCACTAGGTCCAATTAAGCTTATTAAACTCACCTGGCTTAATATAAAAGATATTAATTCTTATGAATTTTTTCCTTTGTCTTGTGCATCCTAATAAACATCCACAGCAATCAACACACGGATCCTATATAAAAAAGTTGAATTTTAAGTGGAAATAACACCAAGTCTCAGTACACAGTATATAGGCCCTTCTTCAAAATGCTTCTTACCCAGTATTTCTTTGCCTCTTGCATTTGTCTTGTTTTTCTTCATTGATTTTGATCTTCAGTGGTTGCTTAGGTTGGTTTACTATCTTTAATTGTTTGTGTTCTTTTCCTGGAAAAAAAAAAAATACAGATTCTGCCAGCTATTCTAGAGAAGCTGTGTTAACTCAAGGCAAATGAAACAGAAAAAAAGCAGCCTGTAGTGAATCTTGAAAAATTGTCACTAGACAAATGAAGAGTAACACATTAATTAAATATAGAAAGCCAAAAAAACCATTCTTTTCTTTTTCCCTTGGGATTCTGATTTCTATTTATAATAAACAAACATTTCTTTTCTAATATAAAATTCACATATCCAGACAGTATCAAGAGATTGTACAGTAGTGTTAATTGGTGATATGGTTACTCAATTGAATTAAAACATTAATCTTCTTACAAAACATACAACTCAATAAGAATTTATACAGATGACAGTGATTCATTTTTTCACCCCTCATCTCAGAGCTAGTAAATTTTCATTTGCAAGTTTCTTAAACTGAAATGGAAGAAACCTCTTTTCAAGAGTTTGATCAGCTAAGAGCAACTCAGCGTGGCTCTCATTTTCCATGAAACGGAGCATGTCAGGTATCCAACAATCAAATTCGCTTTTAAGTACTTATTGTATAAATTACTCAATAAGGGTGGAAAGAAGAGTTATTCTCTATCGTTTTTAGAACCCATTCCAGCAGCTTGTCTCTGGAGTTAAATAGAGCTGTCTTCATCATTTTTACATATAGACTTCCTTGAACACTAAAAAGAATTATAATCACCTGATTATAAATTCACTGTTAATATAGCCTTAGAGCTGAGAACATTTCACTCCAGTAGTTAATTTAGTCTGTGGTAAATTCTCACTGTTATTTAATGTCATTTATCACCTGCTGTTTTGTCTTACTGTGAACATCCTGCCTGCCCTGTACTGTCTACAGTACATGGACCTTCTGTGACTTTAATGTACTCAGAACAAAGGCTCCAAAGTGCTTCTATCGGGAGGATTTGGCAACTTGCCGTAGATATATTCAAGCCATTTTGCTGCCTGTCACTCAGTGCTTTACAAATTGAACTCTGAGGAGAGGTAAAAAGGGTCTATGAGGCATTTTTTTTCTGGGAAGAATATGCTAATAAATCAGCAGGAAGCAGGTTGTGTCTGAAAGAGTTTTGTCAACTCTGAATTAATTTTGTGTGTTAAGAAACACGGGGGTGCTTCTAGAGCTGGTCTGTGGTAATTAATCCTTCCTGTTTCTGGAAGAGCAGAACTTTAATAAATGCAGCCCAGATTTAACAGATGTGTGCACACAATGTCTGCTTTATGAGGAGTAAAACAAAACGATGGGTATAGAACAAAAAATGTTGATTTTAAAAAATTAAAACAGTATGGAAAGTACTAAGATTGGAATTCCCAGTGTTTATGCAAATACTGTATTTCTTTAAATGTTAGCAGACAGTATGGTTTTGGAAACATCTGTCAGAGTGGTTGGATGCTGTGAAGAGACTGAAAAGGACAGATGTTACTTGAACTTGTAAAAAAAACCCCTGCCAAAAAATAGTTTCACGAGATCTGAGCCACAATCTGCTTAATCTAGGTGATTATGGAAGCTGGCCTAACAAGACAGAAAGTGGATAAGAACCATTCTGAAAATCTTTGTAATCACTTCACAACATACTTCAAAAAAGATTTAAAACTGCCATTGCAATACAACAGTATGATTTGAGTACCTTTACCCTGTGTGGGATCAAGATCAGGATAGGGCAAACACTAAAAGTATACTATTCACACCTTACAACTAGTTTTTTCTATATAAATCTCTACAGACAAGTGAATTTAAGGAGACTGAACTACATTTTGAAGTATAATTTAAAATACTAGAATCTACAAGCCATGATTCATGCAAATTCAAACTTTTTCAGCTAATCCTTTCAGCTAATAAAACTGTAGTCATAGGTCTATTTCAATTACTGTTCAGTAAGAAATATGACACCTAAAAGATTTTTCCATTACTTAATTTAGAAGGATTAAGGAAATGTGTTAAGAAACTAAACTTCACAAACATGTATGATTGCCAAATTCTGCACAAAACTTCAGTGCCATCTGCATAAAAAAAATATCCATATTTCTGGATTGAAATTCAATGATTTTCAGCTCTAGTTTAGAATGTATTATGTTTCTCTATTCACAAGCATTCATGTCATTAATAACTTTATAGAATTTTGTCTGCCAACGAAGTAATTCCTTTGTTGAAGAATTTGATTTTTGCCCATGACAAGTGTTGGTAACATATAAACATTTAAATACAGACTGATCACAAGAGATCAGTTTAATTTAAAACTTTCAGCAGAGGTATAGTTTTGGGTAGATATGAGTGCTTTATACATCTCTCTTTAAAATACAACTTTCTTGGACAGCACTAATAGGATTTCAGTTATGCAAATTTGCATATTAAAATAATGTCTTAGGAAAACTGGACAAATGATAACATTTGGAAAGAT
The DNA here is from genome assembly GCF_000690535.1 of Cariama cristata. Lineage (NCBI taxonomy): Eukaryota > Metazoa > Chordata > Aves > Cariamiformes > Cariamidae > Cariama > Cariama cristata. The sequence continues at coordinate 32,957 of NW_009635053.1, read as the reverse complement.
GGGAAAAGGAAAATTATTCACAGTGCCAAATTTTGGTCTCCTTGACTTCAATATTCTTGATCATTGTGTGGAGACATCTTTTTTTTGTAATCTAGTGACTACCAGTTCCTAGCTACAGATCCTCTGACTTGCGCCAATGCTAGAATCCTAAAATAGCCCCAAACAGAGAGTGTGAAGTCCCATTCAGTAGCCAAATTCACACATAGTGTACATCCATTAAAACCAGAAGGCGACCATAGACTTACCCTCGCTGAATCAGGCTCAGAGTATTCCCACATTTCAGCAAATTTATAGCACATATACTTTGCAGTTTAAGAGGAGAAATGTGAAGGGCTGTTATTATTATTCTTAAACAGATGCTCAAGGAAGGGGTCAAGGCACAGGCGCCTTCCCCCTCACCCTTGCAAATGATTTGCCCAACTACCTTACTTGGTCTACTGGGACTTTCTGTAGTGTAAAACTCTAAGCAATTGCCATGCTGGCATCTCACATCTCCTCTTGTGTCATTGATTATTTAGTTAAGTTGTTCAAGCAGTTGTGGTTTGGGTTTTTTTTCCCTTTACAAACTTAGAAATTACAAATCAAAAATCTCTGCCTCCCGATTCAGGAGAAGAAATACTTACTTATTTTGCAATTAGCACTGAAAAGTGGTTAGTTTGAGAAAATTCTGTTCCATAATTTGAGGATTTGCTCCTTGTTCTTCCTGGATTTTGAAACTGCTAAGAAAAGACTGACTCCTTTCTTGATAAAGGCTTTAATTTTTAATTCAGAAATTAATTGATCGTTTTAGAGAAAATTTGTTTATTTTCTGCTTGGAAAATTATCTTTTAACATGGCAGAGTGGCTCATATCTAGTCACTCCTTTCTGGCAAAGATTGCGCAAGAAGCTGCAATAAGACAATCCGATTTCCTTTCTCAGCTGTTGCTTTGCCCTGCTTTGGCAGACACTGCACTTGTCTACACTTGGTTGATTATCTACTCTTTGAAATGAATCATGACCAGTTTTTTTGTTATTATCCCTATATTTGTTCCAGATAATTACAAAATGTAAATAGGACTGCTTTTATTCACCTGGAATTGTTTCCCAAGGAGACCCCAGCAAGTATACTCTCATATGAAATCCAACCCTCGCTATTGGTACCTGTCCTTTTTTCTGTTTGAGTTTAGATAGTGCAGTACATTTTCAATGACTAGTATGTTACAAGCTTGGAGTCAATGTTGAAAAATCTATGGTAATGTTCTTGATGAAGAAAAGACAGTCTCATTAAAGTGCAAGACATTCATCTTGGGTTGTAGCAAATGGGGCTACTTCTGGCTGGTGATCGCTCACCAGCGCTGTTCCTCGGGGTTCAATTCTAGGTCCAGTTCTGTTCTATATATTTACTAATGATCTGGATACAGGAGTTGAATGCATCATTAGCAAGTTTGCTGATGATACCAAACTGGGAGGTGCTGTTGACTCTCTTGAGGGACAGGAGGTCTTGCAGAGGGATCTAGATAGATTTAAGTACTGAGCTATGATTAATGGGATGAAATTTAACAAGTCAAAATGCCAGATTCCGCAACTAGGATGGGGTAATGCTGAGCACAAGTATGAATTGGGAGAGGAGTGGCTGGAGAGCAGCCCTGCAGAGAGGGATCTGGGGATGCTGGTGGGTAGTAGCTCAAGAGTGATCCCAGAGGGCAAACCCCGTCCTGGGTGCATCAAACACAGCACAATCGGTCAGGCAAGAGAGGTGATCATGCCACTGTATTCAGCCTTGGTGCGGCCTCACCTTGACCACTGTGTGCAGTTCTGGGCCCCCTCTGTTTAAGAAGGATGTGAAGGTCTTTAAATGTGTCCAGAGAAGGGCAACAAAGCTGGTGAAGGGCTGGCAGGTATGTCCTGTGAGGAGCAGTTGAGGACCTTCATAGGCTTGTCTAGTTTGGGGAGAAGGAGGCTGAGGGGCGACCTCATTGCTCTCTGCAGCTTCCTGCGGAGGGGACGTGGAGAGGGAGGTGCTGAGCTCTTCTCCCTGGGATCCTGTGACTGGACACATGGGAATGGTTCAAAGCTGCATCAAGGGAAGTTCAGACTAGACATGAGGAAACATTTCTTTACTGAGAGGGTGGTCAAACACTTGAAGGTGCTTCCTATAGAGGTGGTCTATGACACATGCCTGTCAGTTCTTAAGAGGCATTTGGGCAATGCCCTTAACAACATGCTTTAACTTCTGGTCGGCTCTGAAATGGTCAGGCAGTTGGGCTAGATGATCACTGTAGGTCCCTTCCAACTGAAAATAGTCTATTCTATTCATGACTTGCAGTAGCTGCCTATTGGTTTTGGTTGGATATTTGCTGGCACAGATTAATTTTGTTGGAAAAATTTCTTGGAGCTCTGTGCCACAGAGTGATTTTGTGGAGAGGATTGAATTTCCCTAGGTTTCAAGACAGTTTAATTGTGAACATGATACTAAGGGTTGCTGTTTCAAAACTGTTTAAGGACATTTCAGAAATACAAAAATTAATGAGGATAGGGTATACAACATATTTGGGATATAGGTAAAATGCAGATGTGTTAATTTCATTCACATGTTTGTCTTATTTCAGTATGAGTATTTGAAGGGAACATGCTGCTGTTTTGAATACATATGGAGTTTTGCACTGCAGTTATACTGACAAGCATATCGGAAGCATAGAATAGGTGTTCCTATGCTTGTGTATCTTTAAGTAAATAAATGTGACAGTCAAATTGAGTTTGCACACTGCGTATACTAAAAGTTGACATTCCCTTTGAAACAGCTTGCAACAAGCAATTTCTGAAACATTGCAAACTTCCTCCATCTACAAGTAATGCTAATAAACAATGCCATAGGAGCTACCTCTGAATGTTTAAAGGAGGAGACAAGGTGACCACTTCAAATTGTTGTCAACAAAAGCAATAACAATGTTGCTATTAAAAGCATACAGTGCATCAGATAATAAATCTCAAATGTTTAGCAGAACTGTCAAACATACATTATTCTGGACATCTACTTAGAAATGTTTTCAGATCCTAACTTGACACTGCTGTGTGTAACGTCCCTGGGGTTATTTCATAGGGCAGCATTAGTAATGAAGTATGCAGAACTGTGCTTTCCTCTTTTCACCAACCACAGTGTAGCCGAGATGACATTTAACAAAAGAAGACAGATTCTTCAGGATAAAAAAAAAAACCAATAGGTTTATACTATCTTTCTTAAGAAAAAAAAAAAAACAAAACACAAAAACAAACAAACAAACAAACAAACAAAAAAACAAAACCAACCATAATCCTAATATTACTCTGTTGGGAAAGGCATCCGCTCTCTTTCTCCTTCCATGACTCAACTTCAATATGAGGTAATTTGTCAGAGCAATTGAGCACCTATGAAGTGTTACATTAGTGATAATTAAGGATTGTAACTGCAGCTGGTTTGGGGGAGGGCCATGTTATGTTTTTGTTTGGTTTGGTTTCTTTTTTAGTCTTGGCTTTTAACCTTATGTGAGTTGTGAAGTCTACCCTTAAAACATCTGGGCTTCTTACTGAAACAATGGCATAGTTTCCTCAGTAATCTTGTATAATTTCTGACGAATAGTAGGGTACATTTAAGCAGTTCTAATGGGGTGAGCAATATTATTTTAAAGGGCTTTGATCATTACTTATCTTCCAGCTGATTATAGGAATCTTGTTAGAAGCTTTCAAAGGATTTTTAATTTTGAATCTCTTTATGTCTTCAGCTTAGTGATGACATTAATTTCCCCTATTGCTTGTGAAAGGAAGCATAGTTTTGTCTCAGACGTTTTTTGTTCTGTGTGTCATGTCTTTTGTGCATGCAGATGGGACTGATTAATTCTGCGGCCCTACTTTTACAAAAAAATAAAATAAAAAAAAATCAGGGAGTGGTAAGCACAACTACTTCTACTAGAATCTATCAGTAATGAAACAAATGTGTTTTTTACCTCAGAAACAAGACAGTTAACATGGTTCTGTATATGAGCTCTGAGTGGATTTTTTTTTCTCAGTTCACTGAGTGCTCAAGATCTTTTGTAATAGCTGAGCTTTTGCTAATGGGAAATTCATTTCTATGCAGAGATATGGCACAGGCCTCTTCATCTCTTGAATCCTACTTAAACCTTCAAAATAAGGTTTAAGTGGTATATAAATAAGGCATTAGTCTCCACCGTAGGGTGAATTTCAACCTTTCTGAATTAGCAGTTTTCTTTCCATTTGAAAATGACTGAAGAACATCTAAGGTTAAAAATTAGAGGTAAAGGAAGGATCATACATAAATGATGGCATTAAGAATTATTATTGACATTACTCTATATTTAAATAGAGAAAGGCTAACATCTAATTTATATTACTTTCATTTATTAGGACCTCTGAATTAGGCATAATGCTGAATATATGCATTTCAATTCTGGAGTAATTTCTTGCATGCAATAACATAAAATTGATCTTGTATGCCTAGATCTACTTTTTTTTTTTTTTTTAAATAAATATTAATGAACAGTTTATTGAAACCAGTCAACAAATATAATTAAGACAGTCCCCTTTTCATTCTGTCCTTCTTGAGATGGACTGAATCTTAATTTCATTCCCTATAATGCACTGCAAAGCATCCCAGTGCTGATAAAAAAAACCCTTATGCACAAAGTAAGATTATAGACTAAATTTTAACATTTTCTGAATGCTGTATTAAAGTTTTTTCCTTAGTGAAAAATATAAACAAAGTACCCCTCCAATTCAGAATTTAAGTCATTTGGGTATGGTGTACTTTCAGTTTCGGCAAATCACACTGACTATAAGGTGTAAATGTTAAAACAACATCAGGAAAAACAAACTGAAAAATCCTCAAAACAGAGCAAAAAAACTGAACCCCAAAACAAATACTTATTTCAGTATATGTACAGGAATAGCAAACTCATTTATCAATTAAAAAAAAATTAAAAACTCTGAGCTTGTAAGCTGAGAAATAAGAAAAAATTACCTTCACTATATAATGTGCTCCTAACAACTAATTTAACTGACTCAAACTTTCAGTACTTTTTTTAGCCATGCATGAAGCACTTCAACTTTCACTTTGTATTAAGTAAGGCAAATCATGAGCAGTTTCACGCCTTCATTTTTATTTTTTTTTCTTAGTAAAAAAATTGAAGCTAAAAGCTACCTTGCCACAGGGGGAAAAAAAATGCTAGAATAAAGGGCTGAACAAACGCTTTTTATTTTCAAAGACAAGAAAAAGCTTCCTGTCTGGTCAAGGCAGTTAAATTTCCCAATTTTTATTAATAGTAAAGGTTGAGTGTGCGTGTTTCATACCTTCAAATTAGTTTCCTGATTAAAAATAAGTTAAAAGTTGCCCAGGTGCATTAGAAACAAGCAGTGGGCTGAAAAACACAATACACAGCATTTTAACAGCAGAGGAGAAACTGTAAATGAAATTTCATGAACAATGTACTTCATTGTCTTTGTTATCTTTCGTGGGTTTGAATATTGCACTGAGAATAATGAAATAATCTTTTGTGTTCATTGAGAGGTTTTGAGTCTATGTATCAAGTGAAATGGTAATTTCAAAATGGCATGCTTACAGAAGTAATATTTTATAAAAATGAATGTAGAATCTAACCTTGCATACAATTTTCAATAAAAAATTTTCAGGCTATGTAAATTGACTGCTTGAATAAATGAAGCACAAACTGCTTAAATAATTATAAAATACCTCTGATTCATGGCATTAATTGTGTGTTTCTACTTCAGCCTGTTTTGTAAGTATCTGAAAAGGAAGATTTAGGATGGACTGCAATTTATCAGCTCTCACTATACATATTTTAAGTAATCTGTTTCTAAAGTTGAGTCACTTCCAAACTATACAATAGCTTAAGGCAGAAAATACATTGAAACTGCAGGGTACAGAATGTGAAAAAGTAATGGAAACAAAAATAATGTGGAAATGTTTGGACACAGCATTGAAGAGTTTTAAAGGTTGTTTTGATGGAGTCTGTGTAATTGTCTTCAGATGTGGGAGATAAGTCACCACCTATTCACCAAACTGTGAGCTATCATGTTTGCTACATTTTACCATGTTTATTGTCATCTGTAAAGAAAATCATGTTAAGTATATTATGTTCTGTTTTATAGACTCCTGTAGCTGCAGATTGGGATGTGTTATGGATTCTTGCTGTAGTACAACCCACAGGGCTTAATTTTTCTCCCAAACACATTTTATGAAAGTCATAGATATCCAGGGCCTGGAGAAGGACCACTGGTCAGCAGGAGAGCACCTGAAGAGCAGCACAAAGGAATCCCAGCCACCCCAACCCATAAGACAACTTCACTGGAGCCCCAACTTAAATGTCTCTGTGCAAACGCTCGTAGCATGGGGAACAAACAGGAGGAGCTGGAGACATGCGCACGTCCGCAGGGCTGTGATCTTATTGGCATCATGGAGAAGTCGTGGGATGGCTTCTATGACTGGAGTGTTGGAATGGAAGGACATGGGCTCTTTGGGAAGGACAGGCAGGGGAGAGGAGGGAGGGGTGCTGCCCTTCATGTCAATGACAACTGGAGTGTATGGAGCTCTGCCTGGGGGCGGATGATGAGCTGACCGAGAGCTTATGAGTCAGGATTAAAGGGAGGGCAGGGACAGTTGACATTGTAGTGGGGGTCTGCTACAGGCCGCCTGACCAGGAAGACCGAATGGACGAGACCAAATATAGATCGATAGGAGCAGCCTCACATTCACAAGCCCTGGTCCTCATGGGGGTCTTCAACCATCCTGATATCCATTGGAGGGACAAGACAGCACAGCATGAGCAATCCAGGAGGTTCCTGGAATGCATTGATGATAATTTCCTTCTCCAAGTGACAGAGGAGCCAAGGAGAGGTGCTATGCTGGACCTTGTTCTCACCAACAAGGAGAGGTTGGTGGGGAATGTGAAGCTCAAGGTCAGCCTTGGCTGCAGTAACCATGAAATGATGGAGTTCAAGATCCTTAGGGCAGCAAGGACGGTGCACAGAAAGGTCACTACCCTGGGCTTCAGGACTTTGGCCTCTTCAGGGAACTGCTTGGTAGACTACCATGGGATAAAGCCCTCAAAGGAAGAGGGGCCCAAGAAAGCTGGTTAATATTCAAGGATCATCCCCTCCAAGCTCAGGAGCGAGGCATCCCAACAAAGAGGAAGTCAGGCAAAAATGCCAGGAGGCCTGCATGGATGAACAAGGAGCTCCTGGACAAAGTCAAACACAAAAAGGAAGCCTACAGAGGTTGGAAGCAAGGATAGGTAGCCTGGGAGGAATAGAGAGAAATTGTCTGAGCAGCCAGGGATCTGGTTAGGATAGCTAAAACCCCAATAGAATTAAATCTGGGCAGGGATGCCAAGGGCAACAAGAAAAACTTCTGTAGGTACATCAGTGATATAAGGAAGACTAGGGAAAACGTGGGCCCTCTCCAGAAGGAAACGGGATACCTGGTTACCTGGGGTATGGAGAAGGTTGAGATACTCAACAACTGTTTTACCTCAGTCTTCACTGGTAGCTGCTCCAACCACACCACCCGAGTCACAGATGACAATGGCAGGGACTGGGAGAAGATCAGATTTGAGACCATCTCAGGAACCTGAAGATGCACAAGTCCATGGGACCTGATCAGATGCATCCATGGGTCCTGAGGGAAACTGGCAGATGAAACGACTAAACCACTAAGTCATCACAGTCCAGTGAAGTTCCCAGTGACTGGAAATGAAAACTGGAGAGGGAGTTTGTACAAAGGCATGTAGTGATAGGACAAGAGGCAATGGCTTTAAACTGGCAGAGGGAAGATTTAGATGAGATATGAGGAAGAAATTCTTTCTGGTGAGCATGGTAAGGCAGTGGCACAAGTTGCCCAGAGAAGTTGTGGACGCCCCATCCCTGGAAGTGTTCAAGGCCAGGTTGGATGGAGCTTTGAGCAACCTGGTCTGGTGGAAGGTGCCCCTACCCATGGCAGGGGGTTGGAACTGGGAGATCTTTAAGGTCCCTTGCAATCCAAACCATTCTATGATTCTATCATTCTGTGATCTTGCTGCTTCCACAGAACTATCATTTTCTCTCATTAGACCAAAGCATGAAGCTTTCTGTGTTACAAACTGGTGATTTATGTCTTTGGCATACATTGATTCTCTGCTTTTATCAGCTTTTAAATAGTTTCTTTACCTCATCAATTCTGAGAGCCTTTTCAGTGCCTTTGTGCTTCTCAGCTTCTCTGACAATGACTATGAATAAAAATACGCCCTTGGACAGACTCTTAGCCATTCTTAAAGCTAAGCAATAGTGAAAGAAGGAAAGGAATATGATAGTATCAGCAAATATAACACCAAAATACTTTTTGCATAAGCTAAACTCAATTGAATGTCAACCTTGTAAAAATGTATGAGTTCGCCCAAGTTGACCTACTGTCAATATAATTCAAAAAAGACAAATAGACTTCTGGATTATATATATTTCCCTTGAAGGTCCTCAGCATTTTCATGTTACCTGTCTATTTTCCTTGTCCTTTTTGTGCTTTAGTTATCAAACCTTGAAAGTAATACTAGATCATTTCTTTCACCTGTGTTCCTCAATGTGCCACACCATCAAACCTCAAAAGATCTGATTTTGAGGAGAAATCACTGTAAATACTTCATATCCCTACATGAAATAGAATTCAAGTGTTAAGAATACAATAGGATAGATATTTCAGGCATCACATCTCTCAAATAATATATATCTGGCCATTGTATAATGGTAACCATTGCAAGCCACAGCAGAAACTGGGAATACTAGATAGTATGCCTATATATGATCTCATTCCAAGGGGATCATAAGTGAAATAAGCAAGACAAGAGACAGTGGAATGTTATTAAACTGATAACACTCTTATAGAATTGGCAAATCAAACCATAAAGCTCTTTTTTAGCCTTAAACTGCAATAGGTTTGAGCAGAGATGTATTATAGGATTTATATTAAAATTATGTATGTTTTAGTTCGATAATGTTATAAGTGAAATGCATTAACATGAAGCAACGAAGTGTAGTATAGAAAGTCATAAAATTGGGCCAATTTTCATCTGTCCCTGAGTCTCTCTGGAAAATAAAAAAGGACAGTGACTACTTTGTGGTCCCAGAGGCCAGCTGTGGTGGTACAAACTGTGCTTAAGGAGGTAAATTCTCTTACCCCCAGATACAGGTAGTGGGATTCAAACTATTCCTTTGGAATTGTCCAATCTTGAACCATGCCTAGATACTGTTTCTGAGAATACTGCTTAGCTAAGTCAGACTAGGTCAGGAACCATGCCAACTGTTTAACAGTGCAGAGTATTGCATGCCAGTGCTTGCGAAGGTAATCAATCTCTGTCCACCGAACATAAAAGAAATATAATGAAATAATAACTGAACTTCAGCATTTCAGTGAAACTATCTTAAATTAGGAAGGTTGAACTCTATGCTATTGCACATAGAATATATTGACATTAATCTTTTTGCTTTGAATTTGTGCATGTGCGTGCAGATACGTGTCTGTGCGACCTATCATTGTACAATACAGTAACTGAATAGATTCACATGATGGCAAAATTGTTATTTCATATGAGCATGGTCTTTGACTTATAAGAAGGCAGTGCATTCAAAATATAACACTCTTCAACGTGAATAACTCCATGATCTTTATTCTTCACTGGGTGTTAAAATGTGAGATTTTTTTTCTGCTCATAAGTAGCTCATAGGAACTACTTAGCTACACATTTGTAAGAAGTGCTTACGTTGCACCCTTTTACAGTAATTTGCTTTTTACAGTAAATATCTCTTTGTGAAACTATCCAAAGAAAAATGTCAAGGTCATAAAAGCTTTATCATTTTTTGATGTTCTAAATTCTGCTTGATTTATCATTCTGTTCCTGATTATAATACTTGTCATTCTTCTTATCTTATTGAGCTTTGTGATTGATTTTCCCTTCTTTTGTCTGTCTTTAATGCTACTAGTCTTCTATTGTGTGAAGTTTTACAGCAAATGTTGATCTGCTATAGCTACTTGGAAATAAGTACCAAATAAACTTTCATCATAAGTTCAGTAAAAATTTAGATATGTGCTTATTTGAGATACTCTAATAGAATTATAAATTTTGAATCAAAGTCACTATCAATGCTGCCACATGTTCCATAACTGCATGATAACCTTAGATATTGAACTATTCTGTTGGGAAAAAAAAAAAAAAAAAAAAACACAAACAAAACCCCCCCCCAAAAAAAACCTAAAGAAACATACTTCCCCAAAGATTGGTAACATTTCCTTTATACATTCTATCAAAACAACTTCTGCTGCTGTTGTAATAACTTAAGTATCTGTAATGTTTGTACTAACATTGTTTTAATTTCACTTTAATTAAGAATAATTATTCATTTTTACACTGTGATTGGAAGAAAAGTTTTATTCTGCAGAGTTCTGAGTATCATTATTTTCTTTGAATGGACCAATAAATAAAGTAGCTGTGTTCAATGCTATGTTCAGAGCACACATACTCATAGAAGAGGAAGACCTCACTAAGTCATATAACTTCAAGAAATTTTGTCATATAATTGCTTCCCATGCTAGGTTGCAATATGAACTGGATTTAAATTAATAACTATAACTGTATCTGAAAGGTAGTCGTGATTGCATAAGAGTCAACAAATAATTTTAATTGGTAGCCATAGACATTTTCAGTATTTTTTCCACTTTTTAAGTTTTAATTAACAATGACAGTGAGGATTACTTTTTACAGTTATTCCACCTCTGTTTTGAGAGCACTCACTTTGAACTATCTCAGAGCAGTCAGATACAGTGTTCAACCTATGTTAAGAATACTAGTGCAGATAAATTAATGGGAAATTAATCCAGTGAAAATTTCTTATGAACATTTTTCTTATCTAGAGGAAAAATACTCATTTATTTATTTATGTACATTTAAAACAGCTGCTGAAAACTATATTTACTCTCTATGTATTAGATCTACATCTTTCTGAAGCTTTGTGGCACCAAGCCAGATTATGTTGTGCTGCAGGTAAATCTATGCTTCACTGTGGGACTGCTTTCCTGTTTAAGTACTGGTAAGTTTTATTCGAATGGTCTTCAACTATCATGTGCTACATTTTACCTCCCTTACAGACAATGAAACAGGCTAGTGCATGGGTCCAATCGCTAACAGAAAAAAAATATTACTGTAATACTTAAAGTTTCTCATAAATCCCTGTTTTTTTTATGTATACCTGCTAACTTCAAATGTATGGACAGTACAGAAAATAAACAAACATGTCTATTATAAAACACAGCTAATAAATAATAAAATGCTGTCTGGTGATGTAAGAATAGCAAAACCACTTCAAGGTTCAGCACGTATATTGTGAGCCACTGAAAATAAAAGGCTGCTATAGAGATCAAGAGAAAGTCTGCAACTGTTCGGTGCTCCTCTGAGATACATTTCACTTTTTTATTTATTTTTTGTGGTTGGATATAAAATTAATCCGAGAACTATATTTCTCTAATTAATGTATATGAAATGTGTCTACTGATGCTCTCAGACATAATGCTAACAAATTGTTCTGGCTATAGTAACACTTGTTGAATTTTGCCATTTTCTAAAACAGTAACAACACTACCGAGTTTATTCTGAACAAATGAGATAAATTAATATGCTATGAAAGGATTAAAAAAGTTTTTATATCTGTGTAATATCTGCCACTACTTTGTATGATAACATGAGAATCCGTGGCGTGGACTAGTTCTGGGTCATATAGAGCAGAATAATACAGTAAAGGGTTACGAGCAAGGTCTCCTCAGTGCTAGGGAGTACACAGTTTCCTCCAGCACAGGAACCAAGAAAACTACTTCCCAAAGGCATGTTTATGTTAACAAGATATACTTTTAGGTAACTATATGAAACATTGTGGGTGTAGGAGGCCATTAAATGGCCATTAAATGACATTCTGTGTCCTTCTTCCCATTCTTGCTAAAGGAAACACTGAAAAGTCAGTTGGTGATTCATCTCACCTACATTTATTTGAAATTCAGATTAGTTGTCTTGTCTTTACTTAAATCAGCAGAGGCCTCACTGGGATTTGCAGTGGCATGTCCCAAAGTCTCAGCATCTGTATTGCCTTCACTGGTACCCTGGTGGAGCACGCAAGGGGTCTAAATTTACCCATATACAGGGTTTCTTTGTAACAAACTGGGGTATATTTGTTGAGGAGAAGCAATAGGGAAGGACTTGTGTGCCCTCGGGAGTTAGCCTAAATGAGGGCAGAACCAAACGCATACCCAGCCCTGTGAATCTGGAAGTGTTTAGAGGTGCGATATCACACACATAGCTTCTCATATTTGTTTTAGGTTTATTTTAGGATCAGCACATGATAATAAGAGCATCCATGCAACAGAGGTTCCCATCTTCTGCAGAGCAATGCAAAGTAACCTTAAACTGCAACCAGCCTTTTTCTTTTTTTTTTTTTTTTTTTTTTGACAAAGTTCAATGCAGCATAACAGCAGGACTTTCTGGATTTTAGAAAGAGTAAAAGAAGGACAGGTCCACAAAACTTTCTGCTAAAATACACCCAGTATTAAAGTCTTTCAGGACTAGTGAAGGGCAAAATGACCTCACACTTCCTTCATCTAATACATATGTTCATGTGTCATACAGTGGTTTGAGGATCATGAAAGTCACGTGGTTTAGAGTCCCTTTCATCTCATGGTTCTTTTATTTTTACTACGTGTGAGCTTTGGACAGTCCTAAATTGCAATATGCATTTCAAAGAAGCAAAACTATAATTTTTTATGTAATTTAGGTTTGATTTGCAGCTCAGAATTCCTCAGTAATGGGAAAATGAGAGAGGCTATCTTTGATCCCTTAAATTGTATTTAGCAATTGCAAATTTACAAGAAGTTTTAGTTCAGATAATCATAGGACTAGTTTCATTGATCTTTTTGATTAACTGAAAATTAAACTTCAGTAATGCTTTCTTTGAAAAGTTTCACTTAAAAATGAATGTATTTAGAAATTTCATTGTAAGAGTTAAGGATAAAGGCAAGCCGTTTTTTATACCACTCTACTCCACTCCCCCCCACCCCCCGCCACCTGCTCCTCTAGGTTGATTTTATCAATTAAACTTGTTATCTTATTAACACTTAAGACAGACTTTTCTTGCTAAAGCTCACAGATGTTCTGTTAAAAGTAATGCACTCTTGCTTGCTGTTAATGGAGTTCTAAACATTTATAATACTGGTGCCGTTTGAATGAGATGTTACAGTAACACCAATTTTATCTGGTTATTAATGTTGACCTAACTACTTTTAACACAACCAGAGATTTACTTTGGTGTCCAGGGCATACACTTATTTTCTTCAGTGGAAAAAAAATATTTTTTTCAACTTCTGCATCAGCTTACTGATGTAATGCAATGCATGACACACTCCAGATGAAAGAATTTGTATAAATATATATTATTTCATTACTTTTAATATTTTTTTCTTTTTTGTAAATTTTCAATTACATCATTGTTTACTTACCAGATAGCTCATGGAGACAGACTGTTGTCTCATCACATGAGACAGAATGGCAATGTTTTGTAAAAATCATTATGTTGAGTTCCTTTACAAGAAAAGAAGCTGTATACATGTCCTTGATAAATAATGAAATAATAATTAATTTTTCAGTCCACCATCTGATACTCGGCAGTTGTCGAAAAGCGTACTTGTTATTCAAGTGGAAGTGTCAGATTGCCCATAGCTTGTCATGTTTCAGCCTCAGCCATAGAGAAAACTATGCAAGTTCAGGGCTGTTTTCTTTCCACTACTTTGTATGGTGTAAAAGAAAAACATGTCTGATGCAATGGGAGAAAATTGATAGCCTAGAACTTGAAGGAAATATGTGCCTACTCTCACCTTCCCACTCCGTACATGCGCAGCCTAATCTCAGACCCTGGCAGAAGATCCTCTCTACAATGTTCTAGGCTACTGGAGTTCCTTGAAACTAGGACCTTTAAGAAGCTATGACCTTATGTTATACATACACTAACTAAAGGTATACCCATCAGCCTGGCTGATATTCTGGAATATCAGAGAACATCAATATGGGGCTGATAATCTTGCCCATGTGAGACAGGCAATTTTGAGAACTTGAGAATTTTATTCATGCGTGTCTATGTCAGCATTAGCTGTATAGTCATACAGTGCATGCAGGGGAGATGAAAGTAGAATGAATTCCAGACCTGACTGACGCTAGTTGTACATTTTTGACCAGCTAATAACAGGAAAATTAATTGGACTGTGAAAGAACATATTCTGCAATTTTGTTGCATGTATCTGGGAGGAAAATACCTTGACATTCAGGTGGTTGTTCTTATACATTAACTGCAAACCTGAAGAATATGATGAAATGACAACTAGTGAAATGTGTCCTGAACATGCAAGCAAAAAAACCAAACCAAACCAAACCAAACCAAAACAAAACAAACCAAAAAACCCCACTATATTAATGTAATTCATTTGATATCTATACCTATATTCATATGAGATATAAACTACATATTTCTTACTAGGAAAAATGGTAAGGTCTCCAACCATCTGATCACATAAAAAAAAACCAATTCGTATTTTATTTTCTCTTTTTAGATTAATTAATGTATTAACCTAATTAATTAACACTGGACAATGATATCTTCTGTGTAGAAGGTAACCAATCAACTGAAAGCTAACATCCTCACCTTCATACCTGAATCTTAGAACTGATGGAAAAAGATCAGATTGATGGGAAAAGAGTAGCAATCTATTCTGCCCTTGTCAATCTGGCTGTGAAAAAAACCAGTATTTTCTGTCCCAATTGCACTAGCTACCAGAAAAGGTAACTGGAAAAATACCCAGAACTTACAAAAATTTACAATCCTTCACTAAATCTAAGGGCTAATAACCTGAGCATGAACACTGGTCTGGAAGGGCACTGTACTCAGTTTAGCTTCAGGGGTACGCCAGGCTACCAGTCATCAGAGAGCAGAGTAGCTAGAGCTAATGGGAGCATCTGACCATACATCTACTCTAAACGGAAGGTTGACTGTGATCTAGTAGTTATTATGCCTTAGATCAATCCCACAGGGCTAAAGTATGGATTTTATGCTAGTCTTAGTTAAGTGGAAAATAAGTGAAGAAGATACAATAAGCATGTCTAAATCACTATGTCATGTTTTTGGTTATGCATTAATTGTAACTAAAAACCAAATGGAATTCATAGCCTATTCTTTCACAGGTTGCATGGTTATAATAAACAATATTAATTTATTCATGTGAAAAAAACTTGGTTGGTATGACATGCCCTCTCCTGATTTGCTCCACATGTTGGGAATGAACCAGTTTGGACATCTAAGTGCTTGGCTCAATGTCCATGGAAATGTAGACATTAGAACACACAATTTGCTCCAGTGATACCTTGTAAATGTCCTCGAACTACTTTGTTCCAAAGCCTTCAGCAGCGTGAATAAGTGTTGCTAGATTAAAGCACTACAGCAATGGAATATATTAAGATATATCAGTTGAAGATCTGCCTCCTTTATTTCTTCTGACAAAGATAATTGTGTTGCTCTTCCTTTACCATGTCCTCCCCGCCCCGCCCTCCTTTGAGTTGGACTGCAGCCATGCAGTGAATAATGACACATAAGGACATTGTTTATTTAAATAGATTTGTGCAGTTAAGTGCATGACCTGTGATCTAGAGCTGAGAAAAAAAGGATTAAACACTGATTTTTAAGTGCTCTGTGAGATAAATCAGCCATCACTCCAGGACTCAGCCAACACAGACAATTTTATTTGTACTTATCACTTCAGTTTGTTTGAGTATTGTGTTAATAGTTTATATTAGTTTTTGATGTCTGTATACTGTTAGCATTTTCACAAAATGAGAAATGATGAAGTTATGCACTCTTTGCTACGTAGGTACAGTTTTCACTTCAGGCAATGAAGTGCTACTTACCATAACAGATGTACAGTAAGGATCTGATTCTCTTGTCACTTACAACAGGTTTCAAACCGAGGCAAAATCCCTTCTTTCAAGAAGGTTTCTTAATAGTTTTTGTTGTTACAATTCAGTCCTCCTGGTGCTTCTGAACACAAGTATGTTTGCACAAAATACATTCTCACAGATCTCATCAGGGCTACCTTCATGTGTAAAGATACTCAAGAGCAAAAATCCTTTGCAGAATCAGTCTTTGACAAGCAAACAATATTCTCGTCTGCTTTCTTTTTACATTAAATGTGTTTATGGCAGCGTGGTCAAAAGTTGGAAATGTGCTATATACTTGATCACAGATTTTGCTTTTCCTGTAGACATTTTTAACTCACAGCTGCTTAGAGTCCTTCATGATTTTCAATCTTTTATTGGTAACTTCATAGTTATTTAACCAACTATTTGTCTTTTAGAGTATTTTCATGCAGAAACGCATACATAAAAGGTAAGCTAAGGTAAAGCAGGAAACTGTGTTCTATTATTTATGTTGCATTTAGCACATGCTGTCTTCCATCATTTCATTAAGTGAACTGTTGTGATAAAAATAATCTAAGGAGATTTAACAGCATGCTGACATACTGCTTTGATAACTTGTTATAAATTTTAAATAAACATAATTAGAAAAATATTTCAGAAACAACAAAGTTTTTTGTTGGAAAGATTGCAAGTTAAGATATAGATGTGGACAACATCTTTCAAAATAGAATTGTTTGTAGCACGTTGCAAATACTTTACTAATTCAAAAATTTGGTTGTAACTTTATTTTTATTATTATTAATTTAACAGTTTTGTGGTTGAGGTTTTTTTCTGTTTCCTTTGCTATCTGTATTTAAGTCATTAAAAGCACCAGCAATAAGAGTGGGAGGATAATTTCGTTTTCATGTTATATCAGTTCTGGGAATTTCCATTTTAAGTACAGAAGTACCTCTTCATGCTGATTTGCACATTGGTGAGCTACTCCTCACTTTGAACACTTTCCACCAGGAGCTAAGGTAAAACTAACCACATAATCTTCTTGTTGATTTTAGCAAGCTCTTGTTTTAATTTGGTAATCTGTATTTGTGCATTTAGCTCAGCGGTACCTATATGCTGGGATGTGTCTAACAGTAGTGCTTTTGTATTGCTGCCCAACAGCTTGGTTGTGATTAAGCACTGACTGAAGACTTGGAGCTGGTGACCTCCTAAATCCCTTTCCAACCTAAGTAATGCTGATTCTGTGATGCATTCTCCTGTACCTTGGCCTGAGAGCTAGTGGAACAGCACAGGTTGTTTAACTCTCTCCTGTCTTCCTTAAAATATGTCTGACCCATACAGCCTAACCATCACTTACAACAGGTCTCAGCATTTAGAAAGTGATTTTGTGAGGGTATGTTGCTTCTAAGCTGTTATCAACACATTTATAAGGTGTGCTTTTGGAAAGCCTATCTCACTGGCACTGGTGTTTTTACAGCTTTTGCACTGGAGAGGTTGATTAGCCCATGGCAATTTGCCTGCTGTAGATTCAGTTTGTCTGCAGGGAAACCCTTCTTCATTGGCTAAATATGCTCTTGGGTAAATAAAATGCTTACCACTCAACACCACCTAGAACTTACTAGCCCTGAAAAAAGAATACTCTGGAATCAAAAGGAGTATAACCTCAGCCACAGGACCCTTCAGCCATGAAGGTTTTGTCTGCAGATGGTGTGGAGCATCTGTGGCTAAGTTTCTGACTGGATATTTTGGATTCTGTAAAAATCAGAAATAGTCTGTGTTAGTATCAATCCCTGTTAATGTCAAGAATTCAGCCCTGAGATAGGGTCAGATAGAATGAGGACCCTCTGATGTTGAAATAAAAGGTGGTGAATCACAAACGGGCAGCATGAGTGGTGGTGGTATTTTTTTTTTAATTTTGGCTTTTATGGGTTTCTTTGTTTTTCTTTCAAGAGTTATTCAAATTTCAGTGCATTTAAAAATATTATTATAGTCTGTTTACAAAAGAAGCTTTCTTCATTGTTCATTTGAATTTAGTTAGTAGGGATGAATCATGTCACTCAGCTTTAGCTATCTGAAGAATCAGACATCTAAACTTGCTACAATATAATTGCAAACTTGTCTAAAATTGTCTCTAATTGGCCATAATAAAGTTGTCATTCATATATCTGCAGTGTCAGAGTATTTCCACAGACCACACTAAAAGTTCAAGCCTGGGTAGATTCTTCTATCTTGACTGATTGGATAGAACAAATAACATGAAAGCAAATAACCTTAGCTAGTATATTTATTGTTTAGCAGTATTAGCATATTTCCATTTAATTTTCTCTTATTGTGTCTCAAAAAAAAAAATAATTAAAAAAGGTACATGTAAGAGTTATGTGGTTTTGTTTTACAACTCTCCATCTCCTTACCAACATGAATCCTATGGAAATAGTCTGACATTTGGCACAACCATAGTAAGACCAGAAATAAGGGTTCAGGTCATAAGAAGGTAAAGCTGAGATGTCAAAAAATTTCCAAACTGAATTTTTTTTCTGAAAAATAACTCTGTAATCATTTAAATATTTTTAAAGCAAAAAAAAAAAAAAAATAGGAAGAAATTACAAAGGCTATTTTAGAATGTCAACTTTTTATTCCAATACAGGGTGAAAGGACATTTCAGAGATATTCATAGAATCATAGAATCACAGAATCATGGAACGTCCTGAGTTGGAAGGGACCACAAGGATCATTGAGTCCAACTCCTATCTCTGCACAGGACAACCCCAAAATCCAGACCACGTGTCTGAGGGTGTTGTCCAAATGTTTCTTGAATACTGTCAGGCTTGGCACTATGACTGCTTCCCTGGGGAGCCTATTCCAGTGCTCCATCACCCTCTGGGTGAAAAACCTTTTCCTAATACCCAACCTAACCCCCCCGGCATATCATTGGTCACCAGAGAGAAGAGAACAATGCCTGCCTCTCCGCTTCCCCTCGTGAGGAAGCTGTAGACTGCCATGAGATCTCCCTTCAGTCACCTCCAGGATGAACAAACTAAGTGACTTTAGCTGCTCCTGATACTGTTTCCCCTCTACACCATTCACCAACTTTGTGGCCCTCCTTGGGACGCTCTCTAGTAGCATTATAACCTTTTTATATTGTGGTGCCCGAAACTGCACACAGGACTCGAGGTGAGGCCACACTAATGCAGAGTACAGCAGGACAATTCCCTCCCTTGACTGGCCAGCAATACAGTGCTTGATGCACCCCAGGTTACAGTTGGCCCTCTTGGCTGCCAGGGTACACTGCTGTCTCATGTTCAACTTGCCATGGATCAGAACTTCCAGGTCCCTCTCTGCAGGGCTGCTCTCCAGCCTCTCATTCCCCAGTCTGTATGTACATCCAGGGTTGCCCTGTACCAGCTGCAGAATCTGGAACTTGCCCTTGTTAAATTTCATATGGTTGGTGATTGCTCAGCTCACTAGTTTGTCTAGAACTCTCTGCCTTCCAGAGCGTCAACAACTCCTCCCAATTTTGTGTCATCGGCAAACTTATTTAGTATTCCTTCGAGTCCTGCATCAAATCATTTATGAAGACATTAAAGAGCACTGGCCCTAAGATGGATCTCCGCGGATCACCACTGGTGACTGGTCGCCAGTCTGATGTAACCACATTTACTATAATCCTTTGAGCCCGACCCATCAGCCAATTGCTTACCCATTGCGTTATGTGTTTATCCAGCTGTATGCTGGATATTTTATCCAGGAGGATACTGTGAGAGACAGTATCGAAAGCTTTACTGAAATCTAAACAGTTTATATTGACTGGCTTCCCTTGACCAACTAGGTGGGTAACCTTGTCATGGAAAGAAATTAAGTTTGTTAAACAGGACTTTCCTCACATGAACCTTTGCTGGCTGGGACCAAAGACTACATTGTCTTTCAGGTGTTTTTCAATAACTCCCAGAATAATCTTCTCTGTAATTTTGCCAGGACATAAGACTAACAGGCCTGTAGTTACTAGGGTCATCCCTGTTGCTTCTCTTGAAAACTGGGACAAGCTTCCTGTTTGCCATCTTCCATGCAACTGGGACCTCTCCAGATTCTCAAGAGTGCTGAAAAATCATTGAGAGAGGTCTCACTATGACATCAGCCAGCTCTTTAAGTACCCTTGGGTGAATCCCATCAGGTCCCATAGACTTATAGGAATCCAACTGGAGCAGCAAATCCCACACAAGTTTGAGGCTGGTTGGGACTTTATCGTTCTCACAGCCATGGTTCTCTAGTCCAGAGCTCTGGGGGTCCCAGAGCCCATCATCAATGTTGAAGACCAAGGCAAAGAAAGCATTAAACGTCTCTGCTTTGTCTGTGTCCCGGTTTGTGAGATGACCATGCTCACTGAGTAACAGGCCAATATTATTTCTAGCCTGCCTTTTATTGTTAACATATTTTTAAAAGCCCTTTTTATTGTACCCCACTGTACTGGCCAACTTCAACTTTGATTGAGCTTTGCCCACACAAATTTCTTCCCTACAGTGGCAAACAGCATCTCTGTAGTTATCCCATGTTACCTGACCTTGCTTCCACTGGCCATGTACTTTCTTTTTTTGCCTTAGCTCTAGAAGAAGATCCCTGCTTAGCCAGGCCAACCTTCTGCCTCGCCTGCTTGACTTCCAACATTTTGGAATTGCCTGCTCTCGTGCTCTGAGGAGGTGGCACTTAAAAAGTGACCAGCACTGATGGACCCCAGCACCTTCAAAAGCTTTTTCCCAGAAAATCTTACTAAGTAGTTCCCTGAGAAGTCTGAAGTCTGCTCTCCTCATATCCAGCGTTGAGGTTTTGCTGGCAGTTTTCCTTCTGTCCCCATAGATTTTAAACTCGACTGCTTCATGGTCACTGTGGCCAAGACAGGCACCGATCCCCACTTCACCCATGAGCCCCTCTCTGCTAACAATCAACAAATCCAGGAGGGTACCTTTCCTAGTCGGCTCCCTTAGTACCTGTACCAAGAAGTTATCATCCAGATGCTTTAGGAATCTTCTGGATCTGTTTCTGCTGGCTGTGTGGTATTCCCAGTTGACATCTGGCAAGTTGAAGTCTCCCATAAGGACAAGGGTGGATGATTTAGAGGTATCCCTTAGTTCCTTAAAGAATAACTCATCAGTATCGTCATCCTGGCTGGGTGGCCTACAGTAGACTCCTGCTACAACATCCACTTTATTTGTCTGGCCCTTAATCCTTGTCCAGAGGCTCTCAACTGTGCCACTGTCAAGTGCAAGCTCCATGCTTTCCAGTCCCTCCATTACATACAAAGCCACCCCCCCGCCTCACCTGCCCTGCCTATCCCTCCTGAAAAGCCCTTAACCATCCATCATGGTACACCAGTCACAGAACTTATCCCACCAGGTTTCACTTAGGTCAGTGATGTTGTGTCTCTGGGACTGGGCCAAGGCTTCTAGCTCCTTTTGCTTGTTCCTCATGCTGCGCACATTGGTATAGAAGCATTTCAAGTGTCATTCATTGTACCTGTCACCTCGTGGAGAAGTCTGAAGGATCTCACTAGCCACATGTTGATTAGTTGGATCTGCCAATTCCTTTCAATATTGTTCCCTACTACTGAAAGGCTCAAAGAAAATACTACCTGTGCACCTGATCCTTCAACCAACTGCCCCAAGGCTCTGAAATCCCTTTTGATCACCTTGGGACTTCTCTTTGCTACCTTATCGCTGCCAACATGAAGAACCAATAGCAGATAATAGTCTGAGGACCTTACCAGACTAGAGAATTTTCTAGTAACATCTCCTACCCCTACCCCAGCAGATTTCCTCGTGGGTTGGGTCTGGTTCGCATATTGGACCCTTCGTTCCCCTCAGAGGAGAGTCACCTATGACAACTACCCTTCTTTTTATCTTAAAATGGGTGGTTGTGATGCAGACAATAGGCTGGCTAGACAACCCCTCCATCCCAGAAGTACCTTCATCCACATCGTCAGTTGTCTGTCCATCCAGTGCCAGGGCCTCATACCTGTTGTGTACGGGCACCTGGGAAGGTGGGGCAGGCTGAGAATGGATTTTCCTGCCGCCCTGAGCAGTAACCTGCTTCCATTCTCCCCTGTCTCCTGGATCCCCTCCTTCTGCCTGGTGGCGAGAGGGTAGGGGGTCTCTTATGTCATGGCTGGCTGGTTCATCTGTCTCAGGGGTGGTAGAGTATGATTCTACCAGTCAATCTCTTGCCCTGATACTCCTCAACCTGGACACCTCCTCCCAAAGCTCTATCACCAGGGTGAACAGCTCCTTCATTCAGTCACATCTCCCACAGGTGAGTTCATTGCTGACATCAGATACCGACCCGAAACTCGTGCACACCCTGCAATCCAGGAGCTGGACAACTGCACTTTCCCTCGAGAGCTCTGTCTAGGTGGCTGCATCAGTTCTTGCTGCTGGAAGGGCCATGACAGACGCTGAGGGCACAGCCTTTTGCCAGGTGGATACCATGGCTCCTGCTGTTCTCAACTGGATATTCACAACCAGGTCACTGTGGCTTATTTAGGCCTGAGTTTCACTTCTGCTCTATCTTGACTGAAGCGTAGCACATGTAGCTTTAAGGATACCTCTTCCTTGTGTTCTCCTCCTTTCCGCTTCCCACACAAATATGACTACTGCCAGATAGCTCTGAGGCGAGCGCCAACCATTTTGGCAGACACCTTGAGCACTTCCCGGGGCTGTGTAGACCTACAAGCAGGCTGCAGGGCCCTCCTGTGTGAACTGCCGCGCAAACTGCCTCGCCACACCCTGGCTGACGGGCCACGCCCTTTTGCCCACCCTGTTTGCAGTGCTCCGGTGAAGATATTAAAATCTTCTATGGAAAAGAAATTCCAAGATATCTTGTACAGATTTGGAACACAAATAAACCTGTTTTCAAGTAACTTTACTCTCTAAATGTACAATGTCTCCTCAGGCTTTTAATCTAATTTTTTATTTAATTTTCAAATTTTTTACTGATTTCCTTCTTCTATCAGTACTCTGTTTCAGATATGAGAAGCATCTCTGCATTCTGCCACTATTCCTGCTCTACAGGTTACTTTCTTGCAGAGAAGTAATTAGTAATATTGAGTCTTTTTTAACTTATATATGTATTAGCTGTAGAAGTGAGGATGAAGACAGATGTTATTGCTTTCAAACAGCATTTCAGGCCAGAATTTTGCATCTTCAATTAAAACGTTGTTCCTGTAGCACTCCCTTGTTTAAATAAACAGAGGATTATTTTCTCTCAAAAGTAAGAGGTTGTTTACAGGGTAAGAAAGAAAAAGCTGGAAGTCTAAGTCAAGCAGCACCTCCTGATGCTGCGCTTCCTGAAGAATGTGAGAATAATGACATGACACGGGTCCCTTATTAGTGATACCAAAAGTTGTTGTGGCGAAGCAATGAGCGGCCATAGCAGATGTGTGTGAATCAGTGGACACGCAAGCATCTGCGTGTGAAAATGGATACAGAAGACTTGATCCCAATGAATACTGAAGACACTTCTCTGTATTTCCAGACGTGTTATTTATTGACTACATTATGACAGAGCCTAAGATTCCATGCCATGGTGTGGATGTTAGTCTCTAAAATACACTTGTAAAGTTTTTGGCCAGTGTTATTTAAAATGGCTGCTAAACTATATAAGGTGCAGAAAATTGGATTCATAATGGAACCATACAGAAATTCGCTGCTATTTGGAAATGCCAGACATGGTTATATGTAATGAAGTGCAGGTGATGTAAAATAATGGATTATTTAAGGTGAAAGGCAGCAGAAACTTCTCAAAAGCATAGACAAATGCTGATGGGACTTCAGGCTTCTCTTTAGTTACTTCATATTATTAGATCTATTCTTAATAAAAGATATCATTCATATAACCTGAGGTCTGTGATTTCACAGTGGAGACCAAAAGGATATCACTTTCACAGTCTCCGTCCATACCTCATGGTTAGTTAGTAGTAGGTAATTCTATTATTTCCCTAGTATACGTTTCCACTGGAATTCTTGAGATATTTCTCTGCATTCATGAAAATGTCACCACTTTGCTACCAGTAAACAAAACAAATTATACAATTTCTTCTTACCTACATGCTATCTTTTACACAAAACTCCTTTCCAGACATAATTAAAATGTCTAAAGTTTTCTTCTTCATTGCCACGTCACCATCTTCCAATAATACTGGACCAAGGTTAAGTTGCATGAAATGAGAAGTAGGGCTTTCCTAGTTTTTCTGTTCCTGTTTTTCCTGAGAATATTTTCCTTTTTAATTAATTCCATGTGCATATTATTAGTGTTCATCTTTCCTTTAACCTCAGATTTCATGAACTATTCATTTGATGAGCAATTTTTCTTTTAGAAGAAACCGTCTCGCAGAAATTCTAAAAGAAATAGCCAGTTTTAAGCTTTCTTGGATGCAGTCTTGATACATATTTATTTAAGCAATTCTATGTTTTATGGTAGGTAATAGAGAACCCATCAAAATAAAATAAACTAAAATAAATACCCACCAAAACCTCCAGGCTCTGAAACATTGCCTGCATCTTCTTTTAAATACAGTTTATCTGAATTTGAATTTCTGATTTTTAAATACAGACATCACTTGTTGGGCTCTGAACACTACATTTAATTGACTTCTTTAGGCATGTCATGCCATGTTCAATCTAACAGGGTATTTGCTGGTCTTCCAAAATGTTCCATAGCTTTTTTACTTTAATTAAAAACACAGTTTATATTGGAAAATCATCTGCATCATATCCACCAAAAAGATAGTGGTACTTTCTGAAATGGTTATTTTCATAGACCATTAATGTGTATTTTTGTATTATTGAAGATAATATGAAAAACCAGCTATTTGGACTTAGGCAAGGGATTCATTTGCCTTAGCGTCTGTGTCTGATGTGCACCAGTAAACATTTACAGAATTTAAGCACAGGACAAGTAGACAGGGAAAATTCCTAAGCAGAGTTTTGCCACTTCCAGAAATCCACAATACATGTTTCCTGAGAGTGAGGATTGTATTCACAATGAACCACTCATGCATCTGTACTTCTCTGTTGTCACCCAGAGAGTCTGTGAGTTCCACAACTACACATGGCACAAAAAAGGATGCTATTCTGTGTGTAGTAAACATAGTGTTTGAACATTTTATTTGCTTTCCTTTTTGGTCCTTTGTTGTCAGAAGTTGTGAGCAAATATTCCTTATTCACCCTTTTGAAACTTTAATGATTTTATGTTCATCTTTCATATCCCATCTTTGATCGTCTTTGTCGTGATTCTCTCTACCTTTTTTCTTCTTCTAAGATAACCTGTCAGAGAGGCAGTGATCAGAACTACAACTGGTATTCAAGACAGAAGCAAGTTATAGCATAGATAACAGCAACTTGCTGATATTTTGTTTTATTTCCATTTTCTTGCCTAACCATTTCTAACATCTCTGTCCTCTTTTGACTGCTTTAAGCACGGAGCTGACATACTTAGAGACTCCACAGTAGCTCCAGTATCTTTTCCTGAGCAGTGATATGTAATCTAGAGCTCCATAACACTTTTCCTGATTCAGTCCTGATTACAAATACTAAATTTAGGGTTTCTTTTCCTTCCTATATTTTCTCTCTGCTCTAAGATGAGGAATGCACTGACACTTAAATTTATGCAGTATCACAGAGGGTCAGATCTCTTTGTTGGCTCAATCCATTTGGTAAATGTCTTCTGTTAACTTTTAATAACTTTTTAATTTAATTTGTTTAACTTTTTATGGGTCTTAAATCACAGTATGTTTTGTTTGGATAATAAACTATAATGTTATAAATATTTCTAGCTTTTTTCCTCCATGTTTGCCTAAAATAATCTTCACACACTGAGCTAAATCTTAAGGGTAGAGCAGCTGTGAGATATACTAAAAGCATACTAATGCAAGGGCAGAACTCTTACTGTATTAGAATTTTAAAGTGGAAAATATATGTAAATTTGTGTGCATACATATATGTATATACATATATACATATGCCATAGCTATACTAAGTGAAATGAATTGTGACTTTATTTACATAGTAGGCAGTTAAGCCTATATTCATTTCTGAGGATAAAGTTACCTGTAAGTAAAAGTAAGATGCATAGCGGACATGGCAGGCTAACTAAGCAGGTAATTAACAGAGCAGAACTTTTTTCAGTTAGAATTATTTGTTCAAATACCAACATTTCATTCATATCAGGATATAACAAAATTTACTGCTTTTTATCAAGCAAAGGGCCTAAAGGTCAGACTAGGAGCTTTTAGTACAAAAATGTATTTTGCTATGTCTGATACTCACAATAGTGTCCATAGATGCCTTGAAATGATCACTGTCAGAGCTACTATGGTTTAGCGCTTATTTGTGCGCGGGTATGGCAAATGGATCATACATTTATTATCGACCAGTTATATTTATTTTCTCAGTATAATTTATAATGGACTAAATTCTAAGAAAGTGTAAACTGTAGAAAGCAATAGGTAAGAACAGGATATGAGGTGTGCACAGTCTTTTATTTGTGTTTCAGGTCAATAAGATACTGCATTAAAAGTTAAAAATTAGAGCAATACATAAAGCCAGGATGTTTTCTGACTGCATATGTGACTACATCAGCGTACCTTTAAAATTTGGAGATATACCACAAGGTTTTAGTCAGTTAAATTGTCAAGTATTTGTCCTGGATATTAAGTATTAGTCGCAAATCTGAAGACTGTGTTATCTAGGGTGGTATTTTTAACTGATAGGGAAAACCAGATTTTTTGTTCAAGACCTTTGTAAGATTTGTAATGACAAGTGGTTGGATAGACTTTTATAGAAAAAGACACAAAATTCCCCTGAAATCTTTAGCAAAATCAGGTTGAAATTATTGTAGGAAAATGACATGAAATAGGGAAAATTTCCACCAAATAATCTGAGATTAAAATAATCATTTATTTTAATTTTGAATTTCTTTGTAATATTTTCTCTACTGAAGGACACTGTTTAAAGTCAAAAGCAAACATGATATTTTAACACTTTAAAATTATAAAGTTCAGTAGATCTTAATAAAATTCATGTGAGAATTTTCTTCACTGAAATTAAAAATCATTCTTAAATTCTTTTTTTGGGAGCTAAACTTTTAAAAAGCGAAACTCTCTATAAATGAGAAAATTCATATGTCATAGCTTTTATTTAAATAAATGGTCCTATGTGGAAAAGATATAAAGTATACAGAGGGAAATAAAATAAACCTTAACTATTTTTTATCTGTCCAAGAAGGTAAATGGCATGGCATAGACTGCATTCATATGGCCAATATGGTTTCAGAAGAGGCTGCCTTGTCTACCCTTAGCCATGCTTAGGTATTTTTTAAGAGTATTACTGTGTTGTAAGGTTTAAAACTCTGTGAGGGATCATGTTGATGTTTTAAATGTCATGGATGTTAGGCTATTGATTAGTTCAATTCACCAGTGTAGGTATAGCTGCAACATCCTTGTGAGATGTCAGTATATCAGAGTTACAGACGAAAATATCCAGCTGCCAAAAAAAAGTAAGAAAATCATGTCTCACTGAAAATCCTGGAGGTTTGTAGTGGGCTCCACCTTGGCCAGAATTTGTTTTAATCAGAGATTAAGATATACTAATTTTATATATATTTTGTGTGTGTGTATATGTGTCTGCTGTATTTATATAGAGGTACAATACATTTTGCCCCAGATATTTCACCTGGGAGAAACAGTAGAAGAAGGGGATTCATAACCTTTTGTCGAAGTAAAGATATGCACTTTCTCAAATTATCTTTTGGGGAAGCATGACCGTCTGGCCAGTTTATTTTGTAAACATCTGATCACAAGATGAGAGAGGCCATACAAGACAGGAGCAGTCAGAACAACATTTTGCAATCTGCTTCCACAGAATGCAGCTCGAAGTACACAAATAAATATGACTATGAAAGTATTAAACATCTAGGCATCTTCTTTAGAGGCATTACCTGGTTCTCATTTTGACTCAGAAAAGAAGAAAAGAGGATTTGCTCATACTTAGCAGGTGTTTAACTTCAGTGCATACCAAATGTTTATTAACACTGAGGGATCCATGATTCTGGTTTCTATCATGCTCCTGGGTAAAAGAAATCATTTAGAAATATTCTTCAGCACCTTTCAATTTAAAAATACTTGATAAAAGGGAAGTGGAGTAACTTGAGTTAGGACATTGATGTTACGCTGAGTTTGAATTGCAGGCGGAAAGTCATGAATTAGTTGAAAATTCCCTCTGCCTGTCACCCTTGATGGCAGGTATGAAGGGCTTGGTTTAACTCGAGATCGCCTTGCAACTCCTACATAGGATGCATTGTGTAGCTTCACAGACAGACGACGCCAAAGCCACACACCCTGACATGCTGATAACAGCCTTTCAAATAGACACACACACACACAAAGAGAGCTTAAAAGCCTCTCCCCCCTCTCTGCTCTGACACAGGCTCATTTTGCTAAAAACAGTCCCTGAGTGGCAGTAACTTTGGTCAACGACTTTAACGTGAAGAAGTAAGAATATAAAACAATTGTTGACGGAAATATGACTTCCCCCTATGCAACGGTACAGGATAAACTAGATATTGCACCTCCAACCAAGGTGCCTATTTCAGTTGGTCTTCCTCCTAAAAAAACATATATTTTAATTGGTTTAGATTTTTTCCTCTTTCCATAAATAATTCCTGAGAGATACTAAGGTGGAAGCTGGGTCATGTTAAATTTACTTGCATTGCTTAAGCCTTCCCATTATTGTAATGTTGTGACTCCAGGTTTTCTGATTGCTTTCACAAGCTGATAACAATTGATTGCTGCCTGAAGGGCTTGATGTATTTTGGCTGTAACACAAAGGCAGGTATAATGTTGCCAGAATCGCTGCCACACATTGCTGAGAAAGAACACAGGAGTGAATTTCTCATAGCAATAAAGCCCAAAGGAAGAGGATTGAGATAAAAGACAGAGAGGAATTTTGGTGATGTGCTCCACTGAAAACCTTTTTTCTGTGTTACCTATGGGGACAAAATACAGAACCACAGAAGAAATTAGAAGCCGACTTTTGCAACTGTTTCCACAGTGCTGGCCCAATAGTATATA
The DNA here is from genome assembly GCF_000690535.1 of Cariama cristata. Classification (NCBI taxonomy): domain Eukaryota; kingdom Metazoa; phylum Chordata; class Aves; order Cariamiformes; family Cariamidae; genus Cariama; species Cariama cristata. Next base: position 3,841 of record NW_009635053.1, on the reverse strand, counting down.
TAGACACAGAATTAAACAGAGGCCTTTCCTCAGCTGCACAAGGGATCATGCAGCACGGCCCAGCACAGTACCAGCCATAAACCCTGCTTGCAAGTGGGAGGTAATGTAGGAAGGGAAACGTTCAGCTTCAAATCCACTTCTGCCACTTCTATTTTACTTCATGCCAGGTGAGCTCTGCCGAGCCCTTTATCCATCCAAGAATTTGATGGTCCAATATCTGGCCAAATCCCAAACACAGGATAGGATTACTTGCCTGTGGCAACTTGCAGCTGTTGGTACCAGCCCGTCCACGGAAGTCTTTGAAAGCAAAAAGTCTCTACCATTTGCCTTTTCAGGTTACCTTGACAGCTGTTTTACAAACCTTTTGAGGCAAATTAGGCATAGTCATCTTATGGGTTGGATCCAGACAGCATGCTGCCAGTTGGACTTGCTGAAATGCTGCTTGCATAAAGTAAAGGAAATATTAAATTAGTAACTGCTCCCAGTTTGAATGTTTTCCACGTGCCATTGAAAACCACATAGAATATCAGGAAAAAATGCACTACTCAGTTTGGGGTGAGAGGAATAAAATGTCTTAGTGTTAACATAGCTGTGTACTCTTGGAACTTAAGGGACCATGTTCAGAAAATGTCTAGACTACATGGTCCAGTTACGGTATTAGTAGTAACACAAATATTTAGCAGGGATAGTAATATCGTAACATTATTTAGTTACATAGACATAAAATAGGTGGAGATAAAACAAATACATAGTATAAACATGTATGTGATATAAATGATTTATGACAAAAAATTGTCATACCTCTGTATGATTTTCCCTCATTGCCTGTTCTATAGCGAGACCAAATTCCAGAAAACATGTGAATACTGTGTGAGAAAAAGCAATTTCTCATGATTTTTCTGAAGAAAAAAGAATTTGTTTAATAAGAATTGATATTTAAGATTGTGGGCACTCCTCCATCTCAGCCATCTGGAATGCTCTTCACCCTCATGGTAGCTACAGGATTTACCATATTACCTGAAATTTTACATTTTCTGGTTTAAATTATTATATTGAGCTGTATTATAGAGGAAGAATCTAAAATGATAAGTACACACTTTTTCACATTTTAATTCTCATATTTGTATCCTCATTCCTTTCTCCTCTCTATTCAATCTGCTAGCATGATTTTTTCTTTCTGCTAAAAACACTTCTTTAATTAGAGATATTATTTCATTTCAGAGTTGGCATTACCTTTACCTAAGCAGTGGAGTATGGGAAGTGAGAATTTGATTCCTGTTGTGTATGCCTGCATTGAACCGTGCAGTTTCGTGGAGATACCTGAGCTACTCTGCCACAACCCAAGCAATGTAACAATGTCAACGTGTTGCTGTGCCAAGGCTAATTAGCTTTACAACTTGTAAGGATCAGGTACAACAGCTGTGTAGTCTATGCAATTTCTTTTAATACATGGAAATTTATACCATCCTTTTTTGGAGGCTAGAACTTCATTCAAAATGTCATATTCCGTGGTGATTTTTCAAGAATGAAAATTTCTCATTAAATATAGTGTTTATTTGTGTGGCTCTTCTCTTACAAGATGAGGGAAAAAGGGACAAATTTAGCCAAGATAAAGTGATATTGAGACTAATATCACCACATGACCCTGAATTATTCAGTACACCTGTATCCAACAACCCAGGACTAGCCTGGGTATCACTAACACAGAATGTGATTTCACAGTATAAACTCACCCTGAAAAACTCTCTGTTAACACCCAGGAGAAGAAAATGGATGTGTCTTCCTAGGGTGGGGTAGCAAGGTCTTGTTGGAGATGGGAGGGAGCCTGGCTCCTGAACTGACACTCCAATTCTACGTCTCAAATGAAACATGCTACACATTTTCAAACCATTCAGAAACAAAATAAACAGCTGTGGAAAATTACTGATTATACTCTTTTTTCACCAGATGGCTAAAGTATCCCCCTCTCCTTTCTGCTGTAAGTGGCACTCAGATTAACAACCATATTTATTAAGAAACAAATTTTGGTTCCTGGAAAATCATTACAGAAGATGTATAACAGCATTTTAAATTAATTCTCTATCACCAAGGGTGGTATAATTTTCCATGTACTAAAAGGAAAAAATGCTAGTTTTACTCTCTTTCCTTTAAACATATTCATTTATTTACTGTTCTGTCACTTTTTTTTTTTTTTTTCTTTGTGTTTCTTTGCTGTTTGAGAATAGGGGACTGATCTTGTTTTCCTCAATGCTAGAGTTCAGAATTCAAAATAACTTACAATGTTTGACTGCATTTTTTACAGGAATGTCAGAATGAATCATCATCAGTTACTGTGAAAAGTGACTTTGGAACAGGAATTTGATTTTAGAAGCATAAACTAATCGTATTTTCTTCTCATTATCAAGCTGGGTGGAAAGAGAGCTTTAGATTGAAGTGACCATTAAATACCCATGGAAAGAGGTTGGAAATACTCCAGTCTAAAGTACCTTTATAGGTCATTGATTTTGTGACCCTTGCGCACATTTAGTAGTTTTCTTACTCAGCTAGTATTCCCCCATAAATTGTACACATTTATACACTTTAAGAGACATGAATTCCATATTTGTTTTGCCTCAAAATCAAAGACTTAACTGAATAGCACACCTGAATATTACTGCTTGGTCACCTTTGGTCAGTCACCATGGATAGGACTGAATGACTTTTTTTTTCGTCAACCACTTAGTTTCACCTCATAACGGTTGGGAAATGGGGCAAATATAGGGAAGACAGAGAAGAATAAGAAATGGAGAAAGGAAAAATAAAAGTAAATATTTGTTTAAGATAGATAGTGTACTGTGATCAACAAATCAGCAATTAGCTTTGATGCCTGACATATGTGGGATGTGGATAAGCCCTATTTTGCCCACTTAAGAAGTGGATAAAATCTGGTTAGTGCATTTACCAACTCTCTCCATGCACTTGCTCCTGTTCATGCCTGAGTGCATGAATGGGAGCAGCAGCGTTTTTGCAACTGTTTTTTCCCTCAACACCTTCATTAGCTACACGGAGAAATAAAGTACTTCCGCTCTCCTTTCCCTCTAGACAGTAGACATAAAATGCAAATGAGTCTTGATAGAATCACTGACTCCTAAGATTATATCAGTTTCCTATTTCTTCTCCAAACACCAAACACTACTATTGGACAAGAGACTGGTTTATGTCAGCTCCTTACTGCACTCAGAAAATATTTTTTGCCACTTACATTATGTAGAGCAATCCTGGCTAACACGGGAGATCCCAGTCCACTGGAAGTTTGCAAATGTGACGCCCATCTACAAGAAGGGCTGGAAGGAGGATCTGGGGAACTCCAGGCCTGTCAGCCTGACCTCGGGGCCAGAGAAGGTTATGGAGCAGATCATCTTGAGTGCCATCACATGGCACATACAGGACAACCAGGTGATCAGGTCCAGTCAGCACAGGTTTATGAAAAGCAGGTCCTACTTGACTGACCTGATCTCCTTCTATGACCAGGTGACCCACTTAGTGGATGAGGGAAAGGCTGTGGATGTCATCTACCCAGACTTTAGTAAAGCCTTTGACACTGTTTCCCACAGCATTCTCCTGGAGAAACTGACTGCTTGTGGCTTGAATGGGTGTACCCTTTGCTGAACAAAAAACTGGCTGGTCGGCTGGGCCCAAAGAGTGGTGGTGAATGGAGTTCAATCCAGTTGGTGACTGGTCACAGGTGGTGTTCGAGGCCTCAGTATTGGGGCCAGTTCTGTCTGATGTCTTTATCAATGGTCTGGACAAGGAGGTTGAGTGCGCCCTCAGTTAGTTTGCAGATGACACGAAGCTGGGTGGG